>NC_057800.1:365700389-365702180 GCF_018294505.1 Triticum aestivum | reverse complement strand
GACTAATTAAACTAGGTTAGGTTTAAGTTATATTAGGATTAGCCGTAGTCACTGACCAGTGGGCCCCACTGGTCAGGTTTGACCCGGACCAGCCCAGTTGACTCTGCTGACGTCACAGTGACGTGGTGCTGACGCCATAAATCATTATTGGAATTATTATAATTCAGAAATTCCAGAAAATTGTATAAACTTCTAAAATTCATAGAAATTCAACCGTAACTCCAAATTAAATAATTTATATATGAAAAATTATCAGAAAAATTCAAGGAATCCATCTGTACCATTTTCATGCATGTTAGAACAACTTATAGATGCTGTTTAGCACAAATCATATAAAGGGCATTTAAATAATCACATATGGAGTTTGAATTTGAATCTTGTATTCAAACCAACTTCATTTAATCTGTTGCTAGTTGCATTAGCTCAAAACACATTCATATTGCCATGTCACGAGCATGCATCATATTGTGCATTGCATTGATTGTATTTCTTCTTTGTTGTCGGTATTTGTTCCCTCCCGGTAGACGATGTTCCGACGTGGTGATCGTTGACACTGATGAAGACTCAATGTTATCTTCAGAAGTGCCAGGCAAGCAAAACCCCCTTGTTCATTCCGATAAAATCCCACTCTCTCGCTCCTGCTCTCTTTTACTGCATTAGGACAAAAACGATTCATCTGTTACTTGCTGCGGTAGTTGAACCCCTTTATCCTCTGCATGACCTGTCATTGCCACAGTAAATAGATGAAACCCACTAGCATGAGTAGGAGTTGTTTGAGCCCTGTTGTGCCTACTCGTTCATGTTTGTTTGTCATGCCTGCTACTGCTTAGAGTTGAGTCGGGTCTGATTCATCGGGGATGAACCAGAGATGTGTGAACATGTCCTACCGTTGAGAGCTAAGTGTGTGAACACGATTTGGTAAAGGTAGCGGTGAGAGGCCATGTAGGAGTACATGGTGGGTTGTCTCATTGCAGCCGTCTTCAAGAACTGAGTTCTGTGTTTGTGATCCATGACCAGTTACTACCACACATTGGGTTCCGGTAACTCGACCCCTCTCGACTTATTAATCAACATGATCTCTGTCCAGGAGTTGCAACTAATTTCTGGTGTTTGTAGGTAGTGTTAGTAGTCTACCAAGTGGCACCCGGTACAGGTGGGCTTGGGACATACTAGGCACAGTGGCACGGTGTACCAAGTGGCACCCGGATGGTGGGCTTGGGAACCCTGCTCACATCGTTTGGGGCCGTGAGCGACACCCCGGCCGGATCTCCTTGCGGATGGAACCCGAATAGGCGATAAACCTGGACTAGAGACTTGTTCGGTTAGTCAGGTCGTGGCCGACTTCCTCGCCCGGCTTCCGCTTGAAGGTTGCCGAGGTACATGACGTGTACATGGCGGTAAGTGGCGAGAGCATGTGTGAAGAAGTACACCCCTGCAGGGTTAACATCATCTATTCGAATAGCCGGATTCCTCGGATATGGAAACTTGGACCCCTTGCATAGTTCATAGACAAGTGAAAGTGGATACTCTAAAATACGCAAGATAAGCGTGAGTGCTATGGATGGCGTTCTCGTAGGGAGACGGGAGCGGATCCATAGTGGTGTATTGATATGGTGAATATGTGGACTCATGTGCGCCACCTCAAAAGAGTTACTTGCAGTCGTAGTTCAGGATAGCCACCGAGTCAAAGCTGGCTTGCTGCAGTTAAACCCCACCATCCCCTTTGTTGATAATGATGCATATGTAGTTAGTTCTGATGTAAGTCTTGCTGGGTACATTTGTACTCACGTT
>NC_057800.1:365692994-365700379 GCF_018294505.1 Triticum aestivum | reverse complement strand
GCGGGATTAGCCCCTGTGACACTGACGTGTGGACCCCACACGTCAGGTTTGACCCGAGCCAGCCCTGTTGACCTGCTGATGTCACTGTGATGTCAGGCTGACGCAGTAATTGAATTTCTGGATTTAAATTAAATCAGGAAATTCCAGAATATTAGTTAAACTTCAATAATTCATAACTTTTATTCTGTAACTCCAAATTGGACAAATTATATATGAAAAATGATCAGAAAAATCCAATCTATCCATCTGTACTATTTTCATGCATGAGCAAACAAGTTAAATTGATGTTTTAATCAGAACAAGGAAAAGCACTTTAAAAGGCCATAATTGAATTTGGAATTTGAATCTTTGATTCAAATTTGCTCAAACACTTCTGGCTTTAGTTGCATTAGCCCAACACACTCATATTGCCATGTTTCATGCATGCATCATATTGTTGCACATTGTTTGGTGATGCCTGTGTATCGTTATCCTTTGCGACAGGATCTGTTCCCGAGGAGTACCGTGATTACCCTAACGAAGAACCGTATCCGTGCAACGAACCATCAGGCAAGCAACCAACCATTTGATCATATCGATACAATCCCATGTTCTCGCTCCTGCTCTCTTTTACTGCATTAAGACAACGCGATTCAAACTGCTGTGTGCTGCGGTAGTTGAACCCATTTCCTCTGCATGACCTGTCATTGCCATAGTAATTAGATGAAACCCACTAGCATGTGTAGGAGTTGATTGAGCCATATGTATGTGTTGTTCCTACCTTGCTATGCCTGCTATGCTTAGAGTTGTGTCAGGTCTGGTTCATCTGGGTGATGGGCTAGAGTGAAATGATTATGTCGGTAATGAGAGTGGTGTGGTGAACACGATTTGGTAAAGGTATCGATGAGAGGCCATGTAGGAGTACATGGTGGGTTATTTCATTGAAGCCGACCTTAAGCACTGAGATCTGTATGTGTGATTTAAGATACAGCTACTACCATGCATTGGGCCCTGAAATATGACCCCGCTCGACTTCTTATTCACCCTAGCTCTCTGTCCAGGAGTTGCAAGTAGTTTCTGGTGTTTGTAGCCTACTGGAGGCCGTGGACAGCGCTGACCGTAGGGGTGGGCTGTGATGCGGTAGGTACGTGGCCGGGTGTATCGAATACCCGTTAGGTATCTCGGGAACCCTGTTCACATCGTTCGGGGCCGTATGGGAAACCTCGGCCGGACTCCCTGCGGATGGAACCTGAATAGGCGATAAACCTGGACTGGAGGCTTAGGTGATTAGGTAGGTCGTGGCCGACACCCACGTTGGGCTTCCGCTTGAAGGTTGCCGAGTACATGTCGTGTAAACGACGGTAAGTGGTGAGAGCGTGTATGAAGAAGTACACCCCTGCAGGGTTAACATGATCTATTCGAATAGCCGCGTCCGCGGTAAAGGACTACTTGGTTGCCTATACAGTTCATAGACAAGTAAATGGAAACTACTAAAAGCCTCAAGATAAGTGTGAGTGCCGAGGATGGCTCTTCTGTAGGAAGACGGAGGTGGATCCTCGGTAGTGTATTGAATTGGTGAGTAGTGGACTCGTGTGCGCAAAACCATTTCAAGTTGGAGTATCGTAGGATAGCCTAGCCAAGAGTCAAAGCTGGCTTGCTGCAATAACTCCACCAACCCTTCTTGATACTATGCATGTATGTAGGATCTGATGTAAGTCTTGCTGAGTACCTTTGTACTCATGTTGCTATAATCTACATTTTTACAGAAGACGCTGCAACCCCTTCTGATGGGTTCTATGTAGGCGTTGACATCAACGAGTAGGCTAAAGACCCAGGTGGTGACCCTGAGCTTGTGAAGGACCTTGTAGTATAGCTAGGCTTCCCAAGCCTCTTTTATTTTACTAGTTGTCTGTACTCAGACAAGCTACTTCCGCTGCTGGTTTGTATGACTGTATGACTTGTATGTGGGGTCATGAGACCCGTACCCTTGTGTATGTTATGTATGGCTCACTGAGCCTTAAATAAAGTACTTGTGTCATAGAGTCATGTTGTGATGCTTCGTTGTATTTGCACATATCGAGCATATTGTGTGTATGATTGAAATGCTTGGTATGTGTGGGATCTGACTATCTAGTTGTTTATCTTTAGTAGCCTCTCTTACCGGGAAATGTCTCCTAGTGTTACCGCTGAGCCATGGTAGCTTGCTACTGCTCTGGAACACTTAGGCTGGCCGGCATGTGTCCTTCTTCGTTCCTGTGTCTGTCCCTTCGGGGAAATGTCACGCTTTGAGTACCGGAGTCCTGCTAGCCCAGTGCTACAGCCCGGACCCACTTGCTGATGACCGACACGTTCGAAGCTGGGTCATGGATGCCTGTCCCTGTAAGTCTGTGCCACTTTGGGTTTACGACTAGTCATGTCAGCCCGGGCTCTTTATCATATGGATGCTAGCGACACTATCATATACGTGAGCCAAAAGGCGCAAACGGTCCCGGGCAAAGGTAAGGCGACACCCGTGGGGATACCGTGCGTGAGGCCGCAAAGTGATATGAGGTGTTACCGGCTAGATCGATGTGACATCGAGTCGGGGTCCTGACAGCGTTGGTATCAGAGCCGGACTGCCTGTAGGTTCTTCAAGCCAAACTGGTCGATGTTGAGTCTAGAAATTCTTTAGTTATATGTAGGGGAATTGTTTGTGGGTTGGAACGTAAGGCTCTTTTTACTCCTCTATCTTATGACATTCTGATCTGAGTCAGTCTATTCTTCCACCGGGGGTTAAGGAATTAGGATCTATTCTCTCTATCAGGATCAACGACCTGTATGATCAGCTCGCTGGATCCTCAGTCTTCTCCAAGATGGATTTGAGGTTGGGCTACCATCAAATCAAAATCAGAAACGGGGACATTCCTAAGACGGCCTTTGTTACTCGTTATGGCCAATACGAGTACACCGTCATGTCCTTCGGTTTAACCAACGCTCCAGCCACTTTTTCTCGGTTAATGAACTCAATCTTCATGGAGTATTTGGATAAATTCGTCGTGGTTTACCTCGATGATATACTCATCTACTCCAAGAATGAGGAAGAACATGCCGAACATTTAAGGCTAGTGTTGAAGAAACTTCGAGAGCATCGCCTTTATGCCAAATTTTCTAAATGTGAATTCTGGTTGTCGGAAGTGACCTATCTGGGTCATGTAATATCTGGTAAAGGTATTGCTGTTAACCCTGAGCGAGTTCAAGCCGTCCTTAATTGGACTCCACCTGAATCGGTCAAGCAAGTTCGGAGTTTTCTAGGCTTAGCGAGCTATTGTCGTCGCTTTGTCGAGAACTTCTCCAAGGTTGCTAAACCTCTAACCGAACTCCTCAAGAAAGATAAGAAGTTCGAGTGGACTCCACAATGTGAGCACAGCTTTCAGGAACTGAAAAAACGCCTGACTTCTGCTCCCGTACTGGTACCGCCAGACTTCTCCAAAGACTTTGTTATCTACTGCGACGCCTCGCGACAAGGACTAGGTTGCATCCTTATGCAAGATCGACATGTAATTGCCTACGCTTCACGGCAATTGCACCCACATGAGGAGAATTATCCTACTCATGATCTAGAGCTTGCAGCCGTAGTCTATGCACTTAAGACCTGGCGACATTACCTCCTCGGTAATCGTTGCGAAATATTCACTGATCACCAAAGTCTGAAGTACATTTTCACCCAACCGGATCTGAATCTCAGGCAAAGACGTTGGGTTGAATTGATCACAGATTTCGATTTAGGAATAACCTACACCCCAGGGAAAGCCAACGTCATGGCTGATGCGCTAAGTCGTAAATCTTATTGTAACAATTTGATGTTACAACAAAGTCAACCACTTCTCCATGAGGAATTTCGGATGCTTAACCTTCACATTGTTCCTCAAGGTTTTCTTTCCACCTTGGTGGCAAAACCTACCCTTACGGATCAAATTATCAAAGCACAGAAAGTAGATCCGGGAATCTCCCGCATCAAGAGAAACATCCAGAAGGGAATTGCGAATTGTTTCTCCATTAATGATCAAGGGGTCGTATACTTCAGGGATCGACTAGTGGTTCCCAAAGTGCGAAACCTGAGGCGTTTGATCCTTAAGGAAGCTCATGAATCTCCTCTCACCATTCATCCCGGTAGTACTAAGATGTATCAGGACCTACGCCAGAGGTTCTGGTGGACTAGGATGAAGAGAGAAATTGCTCAGTATATTGCTAATTGCGACGTCTGTCGTCGTGTAAAAGTAGAGCATCAACGGCCTGCTGGCACCCTTCAACCCTTAGCTATTCCTGAATGGAAATGGGATAAAATTGGTATGGATTTCATTACCGGTTTTCCCAGGACCAAGAGAGGGAATAATGCTATTTTCGTCGTGGTCGATCGTCTTTCCAAAGTAGCCCATTTCTTACCTGTTCGTGAGAGTATAACCGCTAGTCAGCTGGCAGACTTATACATCTCCCGAATAGTGTCCCTCCATGGTGTTCCTTTGGAAATTAACTCGGATCGAGGAAGTCTTTTCACCTCTCGATTTTGGGAAAGTTTCCAAAATGCTATGGGGACTCGTCTCTCCTTTAGCACCGCTTTCCACCCTCAGTCGAGTGGTCAAGTGGAACGCGTCAACCAGATTCTAGAAGACATGCTTCGAGCCTCTGTTATCTCATTCGGAATGGACTGGGAGAAGTGCCTTCCATTTGCCGAATTCGCTTACAACAACAGCTATCAATCTAGCTTGGGTAAAGCCCCTTTTGAAGTTCTCTATGGACGACGGTGTCGAACACCCCTTAACTGGTCAGAGACCGGGGAAAGACAATTCTTTGGCCCGGATATGATTCAGGAAGCAGAAGAACAAGTTCGTATCGTTCGTGAAAAGTTGAAAACAGCCCAATCTCGTCAAAAGAGTCAATATGACCGAAAGCATAAGGCTATGACTTTCGAGGTTGACGAGAAGGCTTATCTTCGGGTCACCCCTCTGAAGGGAACCCATCGTTTCGGTATCAAAGGCAAATTGGCTCCTCGTTACATTGGACCTTTTCGCATTCTTGCCAAACGAGGAGAAGTTGCCTACCAGTTGGAACTACCTCCGCACCTCTCCAGAGTTCACGATGTCTTCCACGTTTCTCAACTCAGGCGTTGCTTCTCGGATCCTATCCGTGAAGTGGACCACGAAACGCTTGATCTCCAAGATAATCTTACATATCGAGAGTACCCCATTCGTATCCTCGATCAAGCCGAACGTACCACGCGACGTCATAATATCAAGTTTCTCAAGGTTCAATGGTCGCACCATTCTGAAGATGAAGCAACTTGGGAAAGGGAGGATCGTCTTCGACTCGAATATCCCGCCTTCTTCTCGGAGGAACCCAAATCTTGGGACGAGATTCTTTTGAGTGGGGGTGAGTTGTCACACCCTAGCTAGCCATGCATTAGAGTGTTGCATCATGTTTACTCTTTCATCAGAAACTTGAAATGGGGATGACAGAACCCCCAGTCCCCTCTGAAACCAACTAGGGTTACTAAAATAATTTTTCAATGAACCTGAAATGCCCTTCTAAAATGTCCACCATTTTAGCCTTGGTTCAGAACCTCTGACAAAAGTGGTGCACATTTTTCTAGGCCATCCTAGGGTCTTTGAATTAAATCATAGATATTTGAATTTGGGCATTTAAAATAATATAAAATATTTAAATGCTCAAATATCTCCAAACTAAAATGTTTCATGTTGGAAATAATCCAACTATGGACCAGGAGTAGTTTGGTGATTTTTGGAGTTGCCTAGGTATTTTATTTAATTCAACAAAGTTGCAGATATATTAAATAAAAACAGAAAACAGAAAAGAAAGGGGAAAGACTTACCTGTGCGGCCCAGCCAGCTGGCCGGCCCAGCTAGCAGCCGACCCAGCCCAACACTGTAGCTCCCCGTCGTCTTCCTCCCCACGCCCCGAAGCTGCTGCGTGCTCGCGCGCGCGCGGCCGCGCGGCCACCTCCTGCTTGCCGACGCCCTCCTGGCCGCGTGGACGACGTCCGCAGCCCGTCCCGATCCCCCCTGCTCTCGCTCACTCTCCCCCGTTTCTCCCTCGCTCTCTCTCGCTCTCGGCCGAAGCACACCGTCGCCGCCGTTCGCCATAGCCACTGACTCCGACCACCCCTCGCTTCCCCGAGTAGCTCAGAAGCTCCGCCACAACTCCCTCTTCCTCCCCACCGCTCCACGAGTCCCCGGAAGCCCTGCATCGCTGCCACGTCGCCGTTCCCCTCTTCGGGCTCCGATCATCGTCGCCGTCAAATTCGCCGTCTCCGACGCGTCCCCGAGCCCGCTTCGACGCCACTGCAACCGCGGTGAGCCCCCGGAGCGTTTCCCCCTTCTTCCCTGCTCTCTCCCGACCCCTAGGCCCTATCCCCACCACGGCCGAACCTCCGCCGTCGTCGAGCTCGCCGTCGACGCAGCTCCGGTAACCATTTGGTCACCCCGGCGAGTCCAACGCGTTCACAGAACCCAGTAGAGCATCCCTAGCGCCTCACTTTGCTCGACTTCGAGCTCCAGCACCACTCCCGTGCACGACCGAACCCCGGCGGCCGCAGCCGAGCTCACCGCCGTCGATTTCGGCCACCCCGACCCCAACGGACTCCGCCAAGAGCCGCGGGTCGTCCTCAGCTTCACTCCGGTGGTCGCCACGTTCCATTTGGTGGCAGAAACGACCAAAACCACTATCGCCGCCGCACTGTTGGTCGCCGCCGGCCAGAACTCCGGCGAGCTGACGTGGCCTAGTTGATTAACCACTAATCCACCACCTACTGACGCTGACAAGTGGGCCCCAGGGCTTAGTCAAAGCTAACCAGCCTGGGGTCAACGCGGGATTAGCCCCTGTGACACTGACGTGTGGACCCCACACGTCAGGTTTGACCCGAGCCAGCCCTGTTGACCTGCTGATGTCACTGTGATGTCAGGCTGACGCAGTAATTGAATTTCTGGATTTAAATTAAATCAGGAAATTCCAGAATATTAGTTAAACTTCAATAATTCATAACTTTTATTCTGTAACTCCAAATTGGACAAATTATATATGAAAAATGATCAGAAAAATCCAATCTATCCATCTGTACTATTTTCATGCATGAGCAAACAAGTTAAATTGATGTTTTAATCAGAACAAGGAAAAGCACTTTAAAAGGCCATAATTGAATTTGGAATTTGAATCTTTGATTCAAATTTGCTCAAACACTTCTGGCTTTAGTTGCATTAGCCCAACACACTCATATTGCCATGTTTCATGCATGCATCATATTGTTGCACATTGTTTGGTGATGCCTGTGTATCGTTATCCTTTGCGACAGGATCTGTTCCCGAGGAGTACCGTGATTACCCTAACGAAGAACCGTATCCGTGCAACGAACCATC
>NC_057800.1:365594276-365689893 GCF_018294505.1 Triticum aestivum | reverse complement strand
GCGGGATTAGCCCCTGTGACACTGACGTGTGGACCCCACACGTCAGGTTTGACCCGAGCCAGCCCTGTTGACCTGCTGATGTCACTGTGATGTCAGGCTGACGCAGTAATTGAATTTCTGGATTTAAATTAAATCAGGAAATTCCAGAATATTAGTTAAACTTCAATAATTCATAACTTTTATTCTGTAACTCCAAATTGGACAAATTATATATGAAAAATGATCAGAAAAATCCAATCTATCCATCTGTACTATTTTCATGCATGAGCAAACAAGTTAAATTGATGTTTTAATCAGAACAAGGAAAAGCACTTTAAAAGGCCATAATTGAATTTGGAATTTGAATCTTTGATTCAAATTTGCTCAAACACTTCTGGCTTTAGTTGCATTAGCCCAACACACTCATATTGCCATGTTTCATGCATGCATCATATTGTTGCACATTGTTTGGTGATGCCTGTGTATCGTTATCCTTTGCGACAGGATCTGTTCCCGAGGAGTACCGTGATTACCCTAACGAAGAACCGTATCCGTGCAACGAACCATCAAGCAAGCAACCAACCATTTGATCATATCGATACAATCCCATGTTCTCGCTCCTGCTCTCTTTTACTGCATTAAGACAACGCGATTCAAACTGCTATGTGCTGCGGTAGTTGAACCCATTTCCTCTGCATGACCTGTCATTGCCATAGTAACTAGATGAAACCCACTAGCATGTGTAGGAGTTGATTGAGCCATATGTATGTGTTGTTCCTACCTTGCTATGCCTGCTATGCTTAGAGTTGTGTCAGGTCTGGTTCATCTGGGTGATGGGCTAGAGTGAAATGATTATGTCGGTAATGAGAGTGGTGTGGTGAACACGATTTGGTAAAGGTATCGATGAGAGGCCATGTAGGAGTACATGGTGGGTTGTTTCATTGAAGCCGACCTTAAGCACTGAGATCTGTATGTGTGATTTAAGATACAGCTACTACCATGCATTGGGCCCTGAAATATGACCCCGCTCGACTTCTTATTCACCCTAGCTCTCTGTCCAGGAGTTGCAAGTAGTTTCTGGTGTTTGTAGCCTACTGGAGGCCGTGGACAGCGCTGACCGTAGGGGTGGGCTGTGATGCGGTAGGTACGTGGCCGAGTGTACCGAATACCCGTTAGGTATCTCGGGAACCCTGTTCACATCGTTCGGGGCCGTATGGGAAACCTCGGCCGGACTCCCTGCGGATGGAACCTGGATAGGCGATAAACCTGGACTAGAGGCTTAGGTGTTTAGGTAGGTCGTGGTCTACACCCACGTCGGCTTTCGCTTGAAGTCTGCCGAGCACATGTCGTGTGCAGACGCTAAGTGGTGGAAACATGTATGAAGAAGTACACCCCTGCAGGGTTAACATGATCTATTCGAATAGCCGCGTCCGCGGTAAAGGACTACTTGGTTGCCTATACAGTTCATAGACAAGTAAATGGATACTATTAAAAGCCTCAAGATAAGTGTGAGTGCCGAGGTTGGCTCTTCCGTAGGAAGACGGAGGTGGATCCTCGGTAGTGTATTGAAGTGGTGAGTAGTGGACTCGTGTGCGCAAAACCTTTTCAAGTTGGAGTATCGTAGGATAGTCTAGCCAAGAGTCAAAGCTGGCTTGCTGCAATAACTCCACCAACCCTTCTTGATACTGTGCATGTATGTAGGATCTGATGTAAGTCTTGCTGAGTACCTTTGTACTCATGTTGCTATAATCTACATTTTTACAGAAGACGCTGCAACCCCTTCTGATGGGTTCTATGTAGACGTTGACATCAACGAGTAGGCTAAAGACCCAGGTGGTGACCCTGAGCTTGTGGAGGACCACGTAGTATAGCTAGGCTTTCCAAGCCTCTTTTATTTTACTAGTTGTCTGTACTCAGACAAGTTACTTCCGCTGTTGGCCTGTATGACTGTATGACTTGTATGTTGGGTCGTGAGACCCGTACCTTTGTGTGTATGTTATGTATGGCTCTCTGAGCCTTAAATAAAGTACTTGTGTCGTAGAGTCATGTTGTGATGCTTCGTTGTATTTGCACATATCGAGCATATTGTGTGTATGATTGAAATGCTTGGTATGTGTGGGATCTGACTATCTAGTTGTTTATCTTTGGTAGCCTCTCTTACCGGGAAATGTCTCCTAGTGTTACCGCTGAGCCATGGTAGCTTGCTACTGCTCTGGAACACTTAGGCTGGCCGGCATGTGTCCTTCTTCGTTCCTGTGTCTGTCCCTTCGGGGAAATGTCACGCTTTGAGTACCGGAGTCCTGTTAGCCCGCTACAGCCCGGTTTACCGGAGTCCTGCTAGCCCAGTGCTACAGCCCGAACCCACTTGCTGATGACCGACACGTTCGAAGCTGGGTCATGGATGCCTGTCCCTGTAAGTCTGTGCCACTTTGGGTTTACGACTAGTCATGTCAGCCCGGGCTCTTTATCATATGGATGCTAGCGACACTATCATATACGTGAGCCAAAAGGCGCAAACGGTCCCGGGAAAAGGTAAGACGACACCCGTGGGGATACCGTGCGTGAGGCCGCAAAGTGATATGAGGTGTTACCAGCTAGATCGATGTGACATCGGGTCGGGGTCCTGACAAATTTAAGGTAAACTTGAAATGGAAGGGCGAACCAAGATTGACAAGTACCACATCATGAACAAAAGTTTATAACAGATATAAAAGTGACAATAAACAAGTTTTTCAAGATTTACAATGAACAACATGATTTGGCTTCTTCCTCTAAAATAGAAACAATCTGCAGCACTAACTTGGTGACAATCCCACCAATTCAACAACAATGGACATATTTTTCTACACTTTGCTCCTTTGCGGCTTGTAGAATCAAAGGGCTACGACCATCATTGCAGAAAAGGAAAAAATTGACAATAGTTCTTGCGTGAACGAGTCATCAGGTAATCATGTGAGTCTACTATATATAAACTGTAGGCAATATTCAGCGACAAAGGTAACATGCGTAGCAAAAAACTGGATAACAAAAGGAATACTTTCAACTAAGTCTAGAGGAAAATTTAACCGGATTTCATCTGATAACCTTGAGGCCTGCTGGAGATTGAGCAATTTTGGAATATAAATATATATTTCAAACAAATTAATGAACTGGGATGAACGGATCTTAGAAGGATGGCCTAACTTGTGGCTTTGGAACTTCAGTATCTCCATGGCTAATCAAGGCTTAGAGAGGCAGCAATTAAAGAATCAGTCGAGTTAAGGTATGCCGCTATCAATCCTTCTTTTACTAATCTTAACACAACGTTAGTATTTAAAAGACCTTGATACACTGCTCATGGTCATCTCATTATTGAAAAAGTAAGTGTCAAACTAGCCTACAAGATAAAAGCATTTCCCAGTAACTGAATGTACAACCTGGGATCGTCAGTTCTCTTAACATTCAGTTACTGGGAATACCGCTGTATGAAATATAGTGCAAACTCCAGATCATAAATTTTAATACATTCAACAATTAAGATTTTGAGCCATGAGATTATACGCCGATAGTTACAATTAAGCTTTTGAGAGCATAAATCAATCATAAAAAGGCAGAAAGAATATGCTCCAGAACACAATAAGGGCTTAAACTACTTATTTGAAAACAGTGAAACAACTCATTAAATCTAACTAATTTTAAATGATCTAGTTTTAAGAATTAATATAGTACAACTAAGAGAAGACTACAAAATCATCAATCAAGAAGATTCTACTGTATAAAATTGATAATTAGAGACAGCTGTCACTGCTTGGTCACATACCGCGGTCAACATGGCAATGACAGACATGTTATGGATATTTTCTATCCATAATTCCGCGGAGCTCCTCCGTTCTAAACCTCACCATCTTGACTGCTTTTGAATGTCACGCCGGGAATACCATTCCTTCTCTAATAATAGCAAGCTATCATAATCAAGCAATGATAGTGTGAATAACTGAACATTAAAATCCGATAGTAATATATACTAACGACCCTTTAAAGTAATTAAGACCACAGTTGTCTACTCAAAGCTCAAAAGTGCACTTAACAATGGTGTACAACAGTTAGTTTTATACACTGCCACCAAAATATTTTAACTAACACTTCCACCAACAGCCCCCCCGTGAAGTGCAATATATAATTAATATGGTCAATCGAGCATATTATATTAATGTATTACAACTAATAAAAGTGCACTGAGAAGGCAACCATAAAGCAAGAACAACCACTGTGAAGAGCACTGACGATCACAGTAATGAGAAAGAGTAACACATGGCAATAACAAAGAAACATAATCCAGAGGATGCAGATGGAAAAAAACGCAATCCAAAAAATATGACTAATATAGACAAGCCTCCAAAACTAATACTACTATTGACAGACCTCCAACACTAATACTATAGACAAGCCTCCAAAAGTAGAACACGAAATATACCTCCTGCAATTTCTTCCATCTAACTCGTTTTGATTCTACGGGAAAAGGTTGCAACATGAGAAATAGCCTGCAGAAATAGATAGATCAAATGCTGCGCAAGTCAAAAAAATGTTACTGCTAGCCATAATGCATACATTCGCCATAGTGCATACATTCTATCTCTTATTATACTTTCTGCAACATACTACGACTCGGAGCAAATACATGACATATCATGGTAATGCCACAATGGTTATTATCGACTGGAATGAGTTGTCCAGATTTTTACTGGTAAATCAATTCAGTTTACATGCAACTACTAAAATTTTATAGGGAAATGTTGTAGTGATATCATGGTAGCGCAAGCATAGAAGTTGTTACAGAGTGGAAAGAACAGTCTAGATTTTCAGTACTGAATATGTCCTTCTAGCATTGCAAAAAGCTACAGTTAAGCCTCTCTCATGCTAATTATCTATGTTGAAGCTAGTAGAAAACCTGCACTTACAATGGCACGTAGAAAAACAATGGAATGTAGCTTTTTGCAATGCAAGAGGCTTAACTGTAGAAAACCTACACTTACAATGGCACCTATAAAAACTATTGCAGTCTAAGGGATAATTGCCGCCAAAAAAGGTGAGAAAATAGAAGGTTCAGATAGCACCAAGTCATAATATGATAGTAGATATCTCCAAGAAGAAATAGATCATATGTACATTGAGCCGCCACTAAGTTGTGAGTTGTTGTCTGGCAGACAAAACTTCCCTTTGAGCCGCCATAACCACTGTATCCACATGTGTAGGTTGCTACTGCCAACAACTCTTATTTAGCTGCACTCTCGTAGTTCTGAAATTAAAGGAATGAAGCACAAAGTTTAAAAGATTTAAGAGAATAGTAAACAACTATAGGTTTCAAAGGTGTGGCGAACTTGCAAATCTACATATGTAGACCTGACTGTTTGTTATGCAAAACACCCTACAATGTAAAGGATAGCGATGCCAAAATAACTAATATACATGCTCTTACATTACACACATTCAAACTTGAGAACATGACTGTTGCTGCTTCCGCGCTGCTGTACTTTGCAAATTAGTCATGGATATTTTAATTGTATAGTTGTTTTGCTATGGTTCTAAATAGCGTCTGTACCAGTTACTTAAAAGCATAGTTCCATTTGCTATGGTTCTGAATCAGCATGTTTTCCCATAGAACATTTATTTACCTACAGTACTCGCATCGATATCCACGAGACAAAAAGATGGAGAGGTAAATTAATTTTAGTGGGGACTAACTGGCAAGATGCTACATCTGCCATACATACAACAACTAAGCACACTTGCATGGATTGTATGTCGTCCCCTCTTGAAACAGATGCCCACGCCAGGCGCCAAATCAAGCAAAGGAACAAAAGACTCCTCTATAAAGAGAAATGGAACTCCAGGACAAATATATCCCCTTCTCGACGAGGAAAGATCAAGGTACCAAACAAACTAAGAAAGCCAACAAAAAAACTATCAGGAATATAGCTAGATCTGAGAGCATCTCTTGAGCAGTAACAAACAAAAATCCACTTTGCAGAAACTTAGTTGAGGTACGCAACAAACTTAAAAAGACAACAAAATTTCTATATGAAAGCCTAGCTAGATCTGAGCATCTGGTTGACTGAAAGAAACAAAAAGAATCCCATTTGTAGGAACCTAGCTAGAAATGAACATCTCCTTGACAAGAAGGGTGAAGAAGCTCACCCAACAGAAGAACTGGAGCATGGACCTGGCACAATCACCACGCATCCTTGGGTCCACCGCTAGCACACTCGTTTTCGTTGGGAGTCTCCTATTCCCCCTCCAAACCGGATGGTGGCTGAGCACCACGGAAGGACGAGCCCCCTGCATAAATAGATAAGATGAACATCAACAAGGGAGGGAGGCAATGGCGGATCTACATGGGCGAGGCGAAGGAGCAGCCATAAATCCCGAGCACGGCGGCCTGCGGGGGAGAGCGACTTCGGCTACTGGCGGGTGAGGGCGCGGGATATCGGCGGCTGGCGTGTGAGTGCACGAGAGGTTGATGGCGGCGAGGGCACGAGAGGTTGAGCCACCGGCTGGGGATGAGGAGGAGGCATTGGGGAGTGGATGGAATGAGGAGGGCTCTAGGGTTGCTTTCACCCTGCCGCGTGAAGAGATGTGCATGGAAGGAGACAGACCATTAGGCTTACGCATGGGACCAGCAGTATAAGGCCCATTGGTCATTGAACGCAAGCAAAATGAACGGCCACACGAAAAACCAGTGCCCACGACCTGGCACAGGCCCCACGTCGCGTGCCGCGCGGAGTTGATTGCCAAAACCTCCTCACGCGGGAACGACCGACCCAGCCAACGAGACGACGAGACACGTACCCAGTGAAGCTGACAAGCGGGACCAGAAGCAGTGCTGGCCCACCCGTCATTACGGCAGGCCAAAGGTGGGCGCACAAGCCGGGTGCACAAGCACCGACCGGCCCCTCCGCAGCTGCTGCCCACAACGCACAACGCGCGCAGTGCGCCAGGAGCGTCCCGCCAAGAGCGGTTGACCCTAGAAAACTCTAGCCTACACCCTACACCACGGGACGGACGCCCAGTGTAACCGACGAGCGGGACCAAAGACAACAACGGCCCACCCATCATCGGCGTAGCAAAGACATGGGCAGAGAAATCGGGTGCATAAGCGCTGGCCAGCCCTCTGCGGCTCGCCCACGCCACACGACGCGGACGACGCAGCGCGTGTGGAGAGGCGCACGGACACCCAGGATAGTTTCACCCAGCCAATCGGATCCAGCCCGATCCCACAGGTCATTCCCTGTCCAAGATCTACCACGCGGTGAAAACGACACAGGTCAATTCCCATTGAACATCCAATGGCCCGAAGCTAAAAAATGACCACGTTGACCAGAATCGGACGATGAACGAAGGACGCGATCGGGGAGCATCCTGGGAGCGAGTTGCCCAGCCTTTTTATAGTTTTAAATATGAGAATTATGCAGTCTCATGTCTTTTAGCCAGCCATAATATATGTGAAATGTACAATGTCATTTTGTTTAACCAGGCATCATATATTTGAATGATATCTTGCCCATCCTTTTCTTCATTACATTTCCATTTGTCGACAATGTTTGTACATTAAACTACTCTTCCTATGAATCATCCATTTGAGTGGGTGATGGAAAAATCTGGAGTGAAAACAAGGCCTTCAGAGCAGACAGTGCTACCTTTCGAAGCAGATCTCTTGCTGGGTCCTGATAGCTCCTCAGAGATGAATTCAGAGACAGATGACCAGTCCTATTCCCCCACCGAGGTGTATGCTCTAACTTGGCATGGTTATATTGCTCATATCATGCATATGGTGTCTTGCATTGCGTAGTTTAGACATCATATACACAATATTCAACACCATGTTCTTAGTTCACACAACATATATGTGAATGCCCTCTGCTTAGCATATAAATCACATATGTGGATTAAATCATGTGGTCTTGATTACTTAGATAACATGTATGTGAATTATGTCATGCGATCCTGTTCAGTTAGTCATCATATCTATGAATTATGTTATGCTATGCTATCCGGTTTAGATAAACATTATATATGTGAAATTATGTCATGCTATCTGTTTTAGTTAAACAATATCTCAACTATTTCATGCCCTCTTTATTCCACACTATCTATTACATATGTCTCATACAATGTCTGTACATTCAACTATTCTTCCTGTTTATCAGCCATTTGAATTGGAGCGAGTGATGGCAGGATCTAGCATAGTAAAAACACGGTCTTAAAAAAATGGTGCTACCACTTGGTGGATATAGAACCTCGGTCGTACATGCACGAGAACCAGCCCTAACACACATAACCCAGACTCTCGCAGATTGTACCCCTACTGCGATGGATAGAGAACCAGCTTCACCCAGTCTAACCCCTATCCCAGCAGATAGTAACCCAGTTCCTATTGACACAACACCATCTCCACCACAGAGCTTCCAAACAAGAGTAGTTAGTAAGGCAGCTCCAGTGCCCAAAGCGCCAGTACTACCATGGCGAACCCCATCTCCACTAGTTAGTACATCTATTCCCGTGGAGGAAGCAGAACTAGCCATTCGTAGTTTAGCATCTATCTCATTTGATGTTATTAAATCCTATGTGCATATCTTCCCATCATGGAAATATTATACCAAAGATGAAGGAAAATGCGAGTTGCATGTGTTTGTCTAGGAGTTATGCGTAAGTAATGTTATTCATGGAAATTACTTTGCTTTGTCCCATACATTCTACCTCCATGATGGTTATAAAACAACAAATTTTTCTATTTTTCTCTATAGAGAAGGACCGATTTGGAAACTTAGGATGAGGTAACCTATGCTAATACCTCTTCTATCTTCAAGAATGCTTGGTGGCAATATCAGAATTACCTGAAGAAAACGTGCTTCAATGGCAAAGAAACTCATCAAATTCCCTTACGTTCTCCTGAGACACATTTACTGGACGATGATTGGGAACGCCTTGTTCCGTACTGGTCCTGAACCAAGAATGTGGTAAGGTCTATGAGCTCATTTTTTAAAGTACTACATGCTTGCGTCTTACTATACTCTATTCATGTAGAACAAGTGCTTAAACCTGAAGAACAACTGTTCTCATTTAGGATTCCATTGCTATCGTGCATACTGCTTTGCTCTTGTATCACTGTATTCACTCATACAAACTTATTTTTAAATTGGAAGATCCAATCGAAACTCCAATGGCACAACAGTTATGTTTATGCATGTTTCTTTAACAGGTTTGCTCTTATAAATAGCTCTTTTGATTTCAATTTCAATTGTGTATACAGTTGACTTCTCATATCATGCACATTACTAGCATCACAACAGAGCCAATAGTGTTGTTGTACATGTAGACCCATGCTACCCATCTGAAATCTTGTTGTGCCATGTAGTTTCCCACGCTTTGTATTATGTCAGTGCTGCTTTCTCTTGAACTAATATGATTTGAACCGTGTCTCTATTTTGATTTGGCAAGACAATGCAGTGACCATAGGACATAAATATATGTTTGTTTTATGCTTTTATAATGTACTACTTGGCAATAGAAGACTTGGTAGTTTAATCTTGTCCACCTTACTAATGAATTGGTTCACCGAAATGAGTTTCATATACTAGTACATGCTAAACCTTTTATGTGTCTCCTCATTTCTTCTTTTAGAATGCTGACAGAATATTGGGGAAGAGAGTGCCTTATTAAGAAATGGTAAAGGAAGTGATGCAGATAAGGTTCCGGACAGTGAGACATCCTTGTTGGTCTCCAATAAAGCTGATAAAACAGCTAAGGAAAACTATCTTGAAGACAGTGAGACAACCCCAAGGTCATGTCTTGGTTTAGTGTTCGAGGTACTAGCCACTACCACTGGCACAAGCTATTCAAACTCACTATCTGAATCAGTTCGGTTTCTTGAGTCTCAACTACAAGCAGAAAGACATCGATCAGCTGTGCTACGACAAGAAGCCGAAGGACTGCAGAAGTCCCTCGAGCATTCAGATGCATACTTTCTGGTGCAACAACAAGCATTGGAAGATTTTAGCGCCAAACAGGACAAAGCTAATAAGCTTGCTAAGCTTATTGCCAGCATGGTGGATACCCAGGATAACGTTTCTTGAGCACTTCTGAAGTTGTTTCAGTTATGGACTTGTTTTGCTGCCGCATTTATTTGTACTGGTGGCCAATTTAGATGGCCAGTGTATGTAATATGCTGCTTTGTTCCCTATATTTGCACTGTTGGCGAACTTTGATGCCCAGTGAATGTAATATGTGTAATAGCCGTAATAGCCTGGCGTTAGTTGCTTGCTTATTTATTTCCTTATTGTCTTGTTTAGTTGTTTGCTTGTAGTCACTGTAGTTATTTTTCCGCTTTTTCTAGTGGCCACAATAACCTAATTTTGGTAACTACGCCACAATAACCATGGCAACACACGGGTTGTTGTAACCATGGGCCTCCTATGGACCGTAGGATCCATGGGCCTTCTACGTGCCATAGGTTCCACTAGATCAATGATGGCGCGCATAGCTGCGCCCGTCTATTGTGATAGAATTTTTAATAACTTCTTGCATTGTAGTGAAAGAAATTTGACAAATACATTAAAACTGTAAGGCAGAATTGGAATGCAGTGCAATTATTACTTCTCATCCCCCTATAGTTCAGAAATGTAAATAGAGGTTACAACAGAGGAATAAATTTCTCCTACTCGCAATCTGCGTTCATACAATTCGACAACATTTGCATTTGGGCATACACTAATACACATATAGTGCATTAAAACACCATGGACTAACCGAAGTCCATAAAAATACATAACTAAGATCTAGACGGTCAAAAGAATCATTTGTCAAAAAACATGTCAAACTTACTCATAGAATAGAGATGAACAATTTTAGTGTTTTCATAGAGACTGTTGAAATACAATAACATTTTTCTTTGACCATTCATTGCTTTCTTTGAGTATGTCTTTGTTGTCTCAAATTACTTTCAATGTAGTTCTTTGAATACGTCTTTGTTGTGTCAACATAGATCGCTGATAATGTAATTTAACTCATTGAGGAGATCTTCTCTGGTTGAATAATTTCATATGATCTACAATAAGGAAAGTTTTCTTGGGGGAAGAAACTAAAAATCACCCCCAAAGCGCTCAATCAAGTGGTAGTAGGTTGTTATGAAATTCTAACTCAAGTAGTGCGAAATGCAAATAAATTAAAGTTGTTCATCATAAAGCAACATCATAATGTAAGCGATAATAGAGTATACTGATGCAGCTAAACAGTAGCATCGCTACTCAAATACTCCCTCCATAAAGAAATATAAGAGTGTTTAGATCACTACGCTCTTATATTTCTTTATAGAGGGAGTAGAATTTATGTTAATATTCATAACAGAGGATCACCTACCATAAGTACCTAGTATCAAGATTTAGAAATCTTGTATGGCTATGAAACATCCTTGCTGAATTATTCAAGCTGGGAAATAAAACAGAGGTCCACTATCATGCTATTGTTTATACATGCCCATAATAAATTATGGTACCTTTCAACATTTATCCACTTGCGTGAAGACATGCAAGGTTTCTAAAATAAATGACCACCACATTAATCAAGAGAAACCTGCATAGTTTTTGTAAGTGAGCCATACCTAAAGTGATCATGAAAAAGATCATATGGCACTTTCATTTCACTCATGTAAATTTAAGATCTTGGCGTTTTGGCTAGCAGTTGCTATGCATATTCTAGTTGCTCTGCCGACTCTTATTCCTATTTAAGTAAGTCCTGTTGCAAGGTGTTACTACTTCCTTGCAAACATGTAGAAGCTTTTTAGGTGAAACCAATAAGTGCAGGACAAGGAAAACTGAACAAATTGGTGGCACAAAAATTACACCTTTTGGCCAGCCCGCTAAGAACAATTATGTTCCTGCTCCTTCTAATAACAACTTGAACCTATGGAAATAGGACACAAATGCTACCCACAGTATGATGAGAAACTTTGGTTGCCCAATTCTATAGATATCCTCACTATTCAAAGTAATGGCATTAACTCCTCCACAAGGCAAGAACCATGATATTTCAGTTTTAAATGAAAAATACCTGACCACAAACGATGGCATGACAACAGATCATCAAACTAAAAAAGGCCAATCTATATAAACCATATAGAGTTTCAAATAACAGAATCAATGCGACCATGAAGCCTCAAATCATGGAAGTGCATAATGAACACCTCTCAGCTACGGCTTGAAAGCTTAGCTTTCGTTCGATAATAAGAAATATCAAAAAATGTAATGTTGTTTGACCCAAGTTTCAGAGTTCAGGGTCCACCTTGACATCCTTTACTAAATAACAAAACTTCTCCCTTGCGTGTGTATATAGCATGATAAAAAAATCAAAACCCTCAGAAGTTTAAAGAAACAATAACCGAACATGTGTTTGCACAACTTGGACAGATGAAAAATTAATCAATTTCGCCATATACTTTTCCAAAAATTACTATGTTATATTCTATCATAAAATTTACCATGCTTTGTACGAAGCTATGGAAATATGCTAATTCCAAAAACTAATGAGGTGTGTGCTCCTACCTAGATGGGGAAGCCGCTAGAATAAAAATATATAAATAGCACGGGGAGGAATAAAAAAATGTAAAATCAAGATCCTTTGCCTTAATGCATCGTAAGGTCAAATCCTCATCAATAGCTTGCATATTGTCATTCACTCTTTTAATAGAAGGGGTTAACGTCAATATGGATTAATGTTCAGTGATTAAACAACATGTGTGAGTTCATAGTCTATTTGACAAAAAATAAAAGGATTTCAGATAGAAAAGTAATTCACCGCAAAATGCTTAATAGATTAGTAGTGCAAACATCTTAGGTATCCTTGTATCATAGCTTGTGTTATACATGTGTTTGCTACACTTGGTAGAGTATAATATACAAATGGTGTCCCTGCAGAGTCGTGTTAACTAACAGCATAAGAACGATATAAGAGGTAATTATGTATAACACTTGATTATGAAGAATGAGATTTACCTAGTGACCCAGCCTATAATCTAATTGTTGTCGCTTCCATTTCTTGCAACGTCTAGGGTTAAAAGGGGAAGATGAGCAGGCGCTGAAGCAAAAAAAGAAGAACGGATCCAGACTGATTAGATTGGAGAAACAAATTGTGGTGGCGAATCGAGAAAGGCTACCAAACCTTTGAGTCATCCTGGTTGGAAGCAGAATTGAAAGATCGAGTCCAGCGATGATACAATAGGTAGCAGAAATCCTTGCATCGCTGCTCCACACATACCTTCCACCCCATACCTGCGATGCATGTCGTTCTTCGCATTGTTGATCTAGCACGACACTACCTTATTCACATCTTTCCCATCGCCGTATTATTTCCCCTCGGCTTAGTCCCAACCCCGATCACTTCCAGATCCAACCAAAGAGATGCTGGATGATTGACGCGCAGCCTGGTGTGAAGATAGGTTAGGACTCAGGAGGGGAGGGGACTCATGGGAGGAATACCATTGGACGGAAACGTGAACTGCGAATGGACATGGCTAAATGGGCCTCCTACGCTCTACCGGGACCCAATTAACTAGGTTGCTTGAAAACTGTTACGGGAGCAGCATACCCTCGACCACTGGCCCACGTAGCAGAGCATCGAACGACCAGGCACATTCAAATTGGGAAAACGGACGGTTCTCGAGAGTGATGGCTGGGAGCGTTGAGAGAGCTAGGAGGGTGCTCAGTTTTAATATATCTAAATGGGCTTTCTACGGGCCGTATGATCTATGGACCTTCTACGGGCCATAGGATCCATTGGCCTTCTACGGGTCATAGGATACATGGCCCTTCTACTGGGCGTATAATCATTTCACCAATCATGGGCCGTACTATTCTTGGATCACAATGGGCCATTAATAGACCATACTTGACAACGGTATGCAAACAGCCCAACTGGTTGACGGGCCACAAACGGGCCGAATGTAACCACGGGCTGAATTTGGCCCACAAACGAAACATGCCAGTAACGGACCATAACTAACTGAATTCCAGAAATGAGCCCAAGAATAAATGGGCCCTTAGAAGGCTGAAAGGTAACACAAGCTGGAAATGGATGATGGAATAATGGGCCGTTAATGGGTATAAAGTGATACACTATTCATTATGGGCCAGTTTCATCCCGGGCCTTTAATAGGCCCAGAGTTAGAAAGGGCCTCCTATGGGCCGAAAGACGTCATGGGCCATACATGGGCCGGAAGTTACAACGGGCTTCTATCATATTGGACGGCCGAGATGACGCTATTGGGCCAAATTCCGGTCGGTCGTGAGTTAGCGGCCTGTAAATGGGCTATATGCAAACAGGTCGTTAACATGCTTTCCGTGGGCCGGCCCGTTACCTTTTGACCAAGTCAAATGGGCCGGCCTTTTGCTAGAATGGGCCTATGTTGTGCCGTGCCACGTGTCGATGAATCATCGGCACCTTCGGTCTAGTGAGTGGATGACATCTATCCCAACGGTGAGCCGACACGTGGTTACTCTGGCCATTGAGAATTTTACACGTGGAAAATCCCTATTGGTCCGGGCTGTTAACGGGTTATCGGATGCAAACCGGAACCCGATAGCTTAACGGCGAACCGTTATGGTGGATGCCACGTGTCGGTCACCCTTGACGAAAGCACTTCTGTGACGCATGATTTATCGTCATGGAAGTGGACACTTCCGTGATGATAATTTTGGTAATGCCATGGAACACTTCTACGATAGCACAGGTATGACTATCTTGATTCTGTCATAAAATCGTCATGGATGTACATGCATGATAGAAAACGTGACCTACTGTGACAAACATGTATCATCACAGAAGTGTATTTTTTTGTAGTGATCACTAGTACAACGAGGTGCTATACAAACGGTTTTTAACCCCTTTCCGCGACGGCATTTGGAACCGTCGCCTAGTGAGTGCCCGCGATAGGGTGCTCCTTCCCACACGACCCAGAAACCAACGGGGATATCGCCTTCTTGGAGAGCACTCGGCAAAATGAGTTCATGTGCGACCGGCTAGCGCTCAAATACGGAAATACGTACAGTAGAGCTAAAAATACAATTATATAGGCGAAATTGCTTCCGGTTGTCGATGTCAAAACCAGCAGATCTTGGGTAGGGGGTCCCGAACTATGTGTCTATGGATCGAAGGTAATAGGGGCAGGGGACACGGTGTTTACCCAGGTTCGGGCCCTCTTGATGGAGGTAAAGCCCTACATCATGCTTGATTGACTTTGATGAGTATAGGGGTTACAAGAGTTGATCTACCACCAGATCGTAATGGCTAAACCCTACATGTCTAGCCTGTATGATTATGATTGCCGCTACAGACTAAACCCCCTAGTTTATATAGACACCGGATGGGGCTAGGGTTATACAGAGTCAGTTTACAAATAAAGGAATCTTCATATCCGAGTGCCAAGCTTGCCTTCTATGCCAAGGAGTGTCCCATCCAGTTATGGGAGAAAGCGTTCCATTTTGTATCTCCATGGCCCATGAGTCCGGCCCATGTCATATAGCCCGGACGCCCGAGGACCCCCTAATCCAGGACTCCCTCAGTAGCCCCCGAACCAGTCTTCAATGACGATGTGTCCGACGCACAAATTGTCTTCGGCATTGCAAGGCGGGTTCCTCCTCCAAATACTTCAAAGCATCTGAACCAAAGGACTATATACGGCTTTTACATCTTCGGTCTTGGTAAGGTGAATTCTTCGAACAACTCAGTTTTACATTAAATGTTATACCCTTCGGCTTCTGTGCCATCGTCGCCCTGGCTTCCACGTGTCAGAAGAATACGAAGGGTCCAAATATTTTTACACATAGCAACCGGGCCATGTAGGGAAGGCATCTATTTAAGGAGATTGAATCTCAGATGCCATTCCACACTAGGTGAAAATCTCAGAACTTGCCACAAGAAACCACACAAACATGGCCGGCGCTCCCAGTTCCTCCTCCCGTCCCCACGGTCCTCAAAAAGGCGATTGGGAGTGTTGGTCGGTATCCCATGCCCAACTGATCAAGCTTCAGGTGCAGGGATACCTCCCTCCCGCAGATCTAGTCCCTGTTCGGGCGGGATTAACTTCCATCAACAGCGAAGCCCTGGCGGAAAACTTCCCCAATCCTACCGAGGGGGAGCGAGTGTGCTTCATTTCCTTTCTATTAAGAGCATTGGATTTCCAATCCATCCTTTCCTCTGAGGTCTCCTTGAGTACTATGGCCTCCAACTGCACAATCTCACGCGGGCTCAATTCTGTAAATCGCGGGATTCGTCACTCTTTGTGAGCTATTCCTAGGCTGCGAGGCCCATTTTGAGTTATGGAGGAAACTTTTCTGCCTCGTCCTTCGCTCCCAAAAGGGATCCATATTTGAGGTAGGTGGCGCTGAAGTGTGGTGCATAGCCGGGACAGGATACCTATCCGGCACTCTGAAGAAGGCACCAATCAGACACAGCCTTCCCGAATTTCCAGCGCTCCATTAAGGAAGCGCCACAGCTGGTGCCCCCAGAGCCTCGAGGAGGAAGACAATGCGGTGGTTAAAAAGTTAATGGGCAAGATAAAAACACTCGTCCAGTCCGGACTATCAATAATCAAAGTAATGGCGATTTCGATAACGCGAGGCGTTTAGCCACTCCAATCTAGAGGGCTCCCTATGTGGCACTACAACAGGGAAGATGACGCATCGCGGTGCGGGCGCAAGGTTCCATAAAACTTTGCTGCCTTGGCCACCATGTTGGCTAATCTTTATAAAGGGGAGAAAGAAGAGTTCACTCACCTTAAATGTCGAGAAGGATTTTCCATGTACCATCCTCCCAGCTGGGTGAGTCTTTGCTTCATAAATTTATTCGATCTCCTTCCAGAGTCATACTTATTGCAACTTTTAATCCAACTATCTTTAACAGGAATGGAGGAGGGCTGTCGCAGGAATTTATAGCCCTGCTCTGCAGCCATAGGATCATATTCGGGACCTGGATCCCGGATTTGAGGAGGATCAGGATATATTTGTAGAGCAGAAGGAGGGGGTCTTCTATCAAGCGAGCTACGGCGTCACAGAATTGGCCATTATAGCCGATTACCCTGGCCTTCTCCCTTCCTCTCACGTAAGTACCCCGAAGACGTCTCCTCCAAAAGAGTTCTCTAACTGCGCTTCACCCACTGCATTGTCTCGTGCTTTAAAGGGGCGGCGCCCGTCTCACCACTCCGTACCAGAGGCATCCCTTAAAAGGGCGGAGCCTGTGCGAGGTGGGTCTTCGAAGTGAAAGGTGGATGGCAACACTGCCCAACCTTCATCAAAGAGGTATGGTTTTCAATATGCCCCATGGCAATCATGCAAAATTGTAACGTTCCTTACTACACCATATTTCAGGAAGAGCATTTGCCGTACTGTAACCGGAGACCTTGTCGGACATGCGTCCACCAATCCGACCCCGGACCCTACCTCCAGGGCTAGAGTTGATACAGGTGTAATGCCGGATTGTCCTCTCTCCGAAGATTCGAATAATGTATTTGTCACCAACTCCGAAGTGGAGAGTGCAATGAAACATCGGCGCCGGAGGGCCGCTATGCGTGGCCCCTACTTTACTAAAGAGGCACTCAATGCCTTCAGCTCGGCGGATGCATACATCTGAGCCGCTCGGGATGGGCTTGCTAGAGCCACTTACTAGCTTTCAAAGGATATGTGGATAAGATCATACTGAGCAGATTTAATAATCATAAACCAGTAGCGCCCGAGACTTGGAATAGTTGAAGCAACTGATTTTAAGGATCGTTGTATAATCACGTACTCGCGGAGAAGAACAACATGTTGTCTCAGGAGCTGGAAAAGTGTCGGGCCCAGCTAACTACTATTAGCGCTGAACTAGAGAGGTCCAAGGAGGCACCAACTGGTAATGTCCCCTTTTGTCTGAAAATTAAAATCATTTGCTAGTAATATTATTCAAATAAACATTGTTGTATTTAAGATGGCGGGATCGTCGGATCAGCTGGAAGAGAAACTGAAGGCCGCTCAGGTGGCTAAACAACACGCCGAAAGGCAAGAGGCCGCTAATCAGCGTGTACTGACACGAACCAGAGATGAGAAGAACAAGTTGCAGGACGCTAACACCCAGCTAGGCGAAGAGCTGAAAGACATGCGAGCCCAACTGGCGGACGCCTGGAAGGAGAACCAAAAGCTGAGAGGCGACATATTCAGTATGCCTTTTAACTTATTTCTGTGCAGCTCGCTAATGCGAATCCTAATAGGTTTATTTCTGTAGGTGTGCTGACTGGCCCACCCGAAGAAGAGGTGTCCGGATTTCAAGGCGGCCTGCTACAAGAGCTGTCTAAGATGCATGAGCAAGCTCGGAAGGCAATGAGAAACATGTTGGAAATATGCCCTAGAGGCAATAATAAAAGCATTATTATTATATTTCCTTGTTCATGATAATTGTCTTTATTCATGCTATAATTGTGTTATCCGGAAATCGTAATACATGTGTGAATAACAGACACCAACATGTCCCTAGTGAGCCTCTAGTTGACTAGCTCGTTGATCAACAGATAGTCATGGTTTCCTGACTATGGACACTGGATGTCATTGATAACGAGATCACATCATTGGGAGAATGATGTGATGGACAAGACCCAATCCTAAACATAGCACAAGATCGTATAGTTCGTTTGCTAGAGTTTTGCAATGTCAAAGTAGTTTTTCCTTAGACCATGAGATCGTGTAACTCCCGGATACCGTAGGAGTGCTTTGGGTATGCCAAACGTCACAACGTAACTGGGTGACTATAAAGGTAGACTACGGGTATCTCCGAAAGTGTCTGTTGGGTGACATGGATCAAGACTGGGATTTGTCACTCCGTATGACAGAGAGGTATCACTGGGCCCACTCGGTAATGCATCATCATAATGAGCTCAGAGTGACCAAGTGTCTGGTCACGGGATCATGCATTACGGTACGAGTAAAGTGACTTGCCGGTAACGAGATTGAACGAGGTATTGGGATACCGACGATCGAATCTCGGGCAAGTAACACATCGATAGACAAAGGGAATAGCGTACGGGATTGATTAAATCCTCGACATCGTGGTTCATCCGATGAGATCATCGTGGAGCATGTGGGAGCCAACATGGGTATCCAGATCCCACTGTTGGTTATTGACCGGAGAGTCGTCTCGGTCATGTCTGCTTGTCTCCCGAACCCGTAGGGTCTACACACTTAAGGTTCAGTTACGCTAGGGTTGTAGGGATATGTATATGCAGTAACCCGAATGTTGTTCGGAGTCCCGGATGAGATCCCGGACGTCACGAGGAGTTCCGGAATGGTCCGGAGGTAAAGATTTATATATGGGAAGTCCTGTTTCGGGCATCGGGACAAGTTTCGGGGTTAACGGTATTGTACCGGGACCACCGGAAGGGTCCCGGGGGTCCACCGGGTGGGTCCACCTGTCCCGGGGGGGCCACATGGGCTGTAGGGAGTGCGCCTTGGCCTAATGGGCCAAGTGCACCAGCCCCACATAGGCCCATGCGCCTAGGGTTTAAGGGGGAAAGAGTCCTAGGAGGGGAAGGCACCTCCTAGGTGCCTTGGGGGGGAGGGAAACCCCCCTTGGCCGCCGCACCCCTAGGAGATTGGATCTCCTAGGGCCGGCCACCCCCCTTTGGCCCTCCTATATATAGTGGGGGAGAGGAGGGACTTCATACCTGAACGCCTTGGCCTTTGGTTGCCTCCTTCTCCCTCCCCAACACCTCCTCCACCTCCATAGTGCTTAGCGAAGCTCTGCCGGAGTACTGCAGCTCCATCAACACCACGCCGTCGTGCTGCTGCTGGTGCCATCTCCCTCAACCTCTCCTCCCTCCCTTGCTGGATCAAGAAGGAGGAGACGTGGCTGTTCCATACGTGTGTTGAACGCGGAGGTGCCGTCCGTTCGGCGCTGGTCATCGGTGATTTGGATCACGTCGAGTACGACTACATCATCACCGTTCTTTTGAACGCTTCCGCTCGCGATCTACAAAGGTATGTAGATGCATCTAATCACTCGTTGCTAGATGAACTCCTAGATGATCTTGGCGAAACGAGTAGGAAAATTTTTGTTTTCTGCAACGTTCCCCAACTGTGGCATCATGAGCTAGGTCTATGCGTAGTTCTTCTTGCGCGAGTAGAACACAATTTGTTGTGGGCGTAGATTTGACAACTTTCTTGCCGTTACTAGTCCTTTCTTGCTTCAGCGGTATTGTGGGATGAAGCGGCCCGGACCAACCTTACACGTACGCTTACGTGAGACCGGTTCCACCGACTAACATGCACTAGTTGCATAAGGTGGCTGGCGGGTGTCTGTCTCTCCTACTTTAGTTGGAGCGGAATCGATGAACAGGGTCCTTATGAAGGGTAAATAGAAGTTGACAAATCACGTTGTGGCTTTAACGTAGGTAAGAAAACGTTCTTGCTAGAACCCTAATTCAGCCACGTAAAACTTGCAACAACAATTAGAGGACGTCTAACTTGTTTTTGCAGCAAGTGGTTTTGATATGATATGGCCAAAGTTGTGATGAATGATGAATGATCTATATGTGATGTATGAGATGTTCATGCTATTGTAATAGGAATCACGACTTGCATGTCGATGAGTATGACAACCGGCAGGAGCCATAGGAGTTGTCTTTATTCTTTTAATGACCTGCGTGTCATCAAGAAACGCCATGTAAATTACTTTACTTTATTGCTAAACGCGTTAGCCATAGTAGTAGAAGTAATAGTTGGCGAGCAACTTCATGGAGACACGATGATGGAGATCATGATGATGGAGATCATGGTGTCAAGCCGGTGACAAGATGATCATGGAGCCCCAAGATGGAGATCAAAGGAGCTATGTGATATTGGCCATATCATGTCACGTTTATTATTTGATTGCATGTGATGTTTATCATGTTTTGCATCTTGTTTACTTAGAACGACGGTAGTAAATAAGATGATCCCTCACAATAAATTCAAGAAGTGTTCCCCCTAACTGTGCACCGTTGCGACAGTTCGCTGTTTCAAAACACCACGTGATGATCGGGTGTTTTATTCAGACGTTCACATACAACGGGTGTAAGACAGATTTACACATGCAAACACTTAGGTTGACTTGACGAGCCTAGCATGTACAGACATGGCCTAGGAACACAGAAGACCGAAAGGTCAAGCATGAGTCGTATAGAAGATACGATCAACATGAAGATGTTCACCGATGTTGACTAGTCCGTCTCACGTGATGATCGGACACGGTCTAGTTTAACTCGGATCATGTAATACTTAGATGACTAGAGGGATGTCTAATCTAAGTGGGAGTTCACTAATAATTTGATTAGTTGAACTTAATTATCATGAACTTAGTCTAAAATCTTTGCAATATGTCTTGTAGATCAAATGGCCAACGTAGTCCTCAACTTCAACGCGTTCCTAGAGAAAACTAAGCTGAAAGACGATGGCAGCAACTATACGGACTGGGTCCGGAACCTGAGGATCATCCTCATAGCTGCCAAGAAAGATTATGTCCTACAAGCACCGCTTGGTGACGCACCCGTTCTCCCTGCAGAACAAGATGTTATGAACGCTTGGCAGGCACGTTTCGATGACTACTCCCTCATTCAGTGCGTCATGCTTTACAGCTTAGAGCCGGGGCTCCAAAAGCGTTTTGAGAGACATGGAGCATATGAGATGTTCGAAGAGCTGAAAATGGTTTTCCAAGCTCATGCCCGTGTCGAGAGATATGAAGTCTCCGACAAATTCTTCAGCTGTAAGATGGAGGAAAACAGTTCTGTCAGTGAGCACATACTCACTATGTCTGGGTTGCATAATCGCTTGACTCAGCTGGGAGTTAATCTCCCGGATGATGCGGTCATTGACAGAATCCTCCAGTCGCTTCCACCAAGCTACAAGAGCTTTGTGATGAACTTCAATATGCAGGGGATGGAAAAGACCATTCCTGAAGTATTTGCTATGCTGAAATCAGCAGAGGTAGAAGTCAGGAAGGAACATCAAGTGTTGATGGACAATAAAACCACTAAGTTCAAGAAAGGCAAGGGTAAAAAGAACTTCAAGAAGGACGGCAAGGAGGTTGCCGCGCCCGGCAAGCAAGCTGCCGGGAAGAAGCCAAAGAATGGACCCAAGCCCGAGACTGAGTGCTTTTATTGCAAGGGAAGCGGTCACTGGAAGCGGAACTGCCCTAAGTACTTAGCGGATAAGAAGGCCGGCAAAACCAAAGGTATATGTGATATACATGTAATTGATGTGTACCTTACTAGTGCCCGTAGTGGCTCCTGGGTATTTGATACCGGTGCAGTTGCTCACATTTGTAACTCAAAGCAGGGGCTGCGGAATAAGCAGAAACTGGCAAAGGACGAGGTGACGATGCACGTCGGGAATGGTTCCAAGGTCAATGTGATCACCGTCGGCACGCTGCCTCTGCATCTCCCTTCGGGATTAGTTTTAAACCTTAATAATTGTTATTTAGTGCCAGCTTTGAGCATGAACATTGTATCGGGATCTCGTTTAATTCGAGATGGCTACTTTTTTAAATCTGAGAATAATGGTTGTTCCATTTTTATGAGAGATATGTTTTATGGTCATGCTCCTATGGTGAATGGTTTATTCTTTATGAATCTCGAACGTGATGCTACACATGTTCATAATGTGAGTACCAAAAGAAGTAAGGTTGATAATGATAGTCCCACATACTTGTGGCACTGCCGCCTTGGTCACATAGGTGTCAAACGCATGAAGAAGCTCCATGCTGATGGACTTTTAGAGTCTCTTGATTATGAATCATTTGACACGTGCGAACCATGCCTTATGGGTAAAATGACCAAGACTCCGTTCTCAGGAACAATGGAGCGAGCAACCGACTTATTGGAAATCATACATACTGATGTGTGCGGTCCGATGAGTGTTGAGGCTCGCGGTGGCTATCGTTATGTTCTCACTCTCACTGATGATTTAAGACGGTATGGGTATATCTACTTAATGAAACACAAGTCTGAAACCTTTGAAAAGTTCAAGGAATTTCAGAGTGAGGTTGAAAATCAACGTGACAGGAAAATCAAGTTTCTACGATCAGATCGTGGAGGAGAATACTTGAGTCACGAGTTTGGGGCACACTTAAGAAAATGTGGAATAGTTTCACAACTCACGCCGCCTGGAACACCTCAGCGTAATGGTGTGTCCGAACGTCGTAATCGCACTCTGTTAGATATGGTGCGATCTATGATGTCTCTTACCGATTTACCGCTTTCTTTTTGGGGCTATGCTTTAGAGACTGCCGCATTCACTTTAAATAGGGCTCCGTCGAAATCCGTTGAGACGACACCGTATGAATTATGGTTTGGGAAGAAACCTAAGCTGTCGTTTCTAAAAGTTTGGGGATGCAATGCTTATGTCAAGAAACTTCAACCTGAAAAGCTCGAACCCAAATCGAAAAAATGTGTCTTCATAGGGTACCCAAAGGAAACTATTGGGTACACCTTCTACCTCAGATCCGAAGGCAAGATCTTTGTTGCCAAGAATGGGTCCTTTCTGGAGAAAGAATTTCTCTCGAAAGAAGTAAGTGGGAGGAAAGTAGAGCTTGATGAAGTATTACCTCTTGAACCGGAAAATGGCGCAACTCAAGAAAATGTTCCTGAGGTGCCTGCACCGATTGGAGAGGAAGTTAATGAAAATGATCAAGATACTTCTGATCAAGCCCCTACTGAAATTCGAAGGTCCACAAGGACACGTTCCGCACCAGAGTGGTACGGCAACCCTGTCTTGGAAATCATGCTGTTAGACAATGGTGAACCTTCGAACTATGAAGAAGCGATGGCGGGCCCGAATTCCGACAAATGGCTGGAAGCCATGAAATCCGAGATAGGATCCATGTATGAAAACAAAGTATGGACTTTGACTGACTTGCCCGTTGAGCGGCGAGCCATAGAAAATAAATGGATCTTTAAGAGGAAGACAGACGCGGATGGTAATGTGACCATCTATAAAGCTCGGCTTGTCGCTAAGGGTTATCGACAAGTTCAAGGGGTTGACTACGATGAGACTTTCTCACCGGTAGCGAAGCTGAAGTCCGTCCGAATCATGTTAGCAATTGCCGCATTCTATGATTACGAAATATGGCAAATGGACGTCAAAACGGCATTCCTTAATGGTTTCCTTAAGGAAGAATTGTATATGATGCAGCCGGAAGGTTTTGTCGATCCTAAGAATGCTGACAAAGTGTGCAAGCTCCAACGCTCGATTCATGGGCTGGTGCAAGCATCTCGGAGTTGGAACATTCGCTTTGATGACATGATCAAAGCGTTTGGGTTTACACAGACTTATGGAGAAGCCTGCGTTTACAAGAAAGTGAGTGGGAGCTCTGTAGCATTTCTCATATTATATGTAGATGACATACTTTTGATGGGAAATGATATAGAACTCTTGGACAGCATCAAGGCCTACTTGAATAAAAGTTTTTCGATGAAGGACCTTGGAGAAGCTGCTTATATATTAGGCATCAAAATCTATAGAGATAGATCAAGACGCCTCATAGGTCTTTCACAAAGCACATACCTTGATAAGATATTGAAGAAGTTCAATATGGATCAATCCAAGAAGGGGTTCTTGCCTGTGTTGCAAGGTATGAAATTGAGCTCAGCTCAATGTCCGACCACGGCAGAAGATATAGAAGAGATGAGCGTCATCCCCTATGCCTCAGCCATAGGTTCTATTATGTATGCCATGCTGTGTACCAGACCTGATGTAAACCTTGCCGTAAGTTTGGTAGGAAGGTACCAAAGTAATCCCGGCAAGGAACACTGGACAGCGGTCAAGAATATCCTAAAGTACCTGAAAAGGACTAAGGAAATGTTTCTCGTTTATGGAGGTGACGAAGAGCTCATCGTAAAGGGTTACGTCGACGCTAGCTTCGACACAGATCTGGATGACTCTAAGTCACAAACCGGATATGTGTATATTTTGAATGGTGGGGCAGTAAGCTGGTGCAGTTGCAAGCAAAGCGTCGTGGCGGGATCTACATGTGAAGCGGAGTACATGGCAGCCTCGGAGGCAGCACATGAAGCAATATGGGTGAAGGAGTTCATCACCGACCTAGGAGTCATACCCAATGCGTCGGGGCCGATCAAGCTCTTCTGTGACAACACTGGAGCTATTGCACTTGCCAAGGAGCCCAGGTTTCACAAGAAGACAAGGCACATCAAGCGTCGCTTCAACTCCATTCGTGAAAATGTTCAAGATGGAGACATAGAGATTTGTAAAGTACATACAGACCTGAATGTAGCAGATCCGTTGACTAAACCTCTCCCTAGAGCAAAACATGATCAACACCAGAATTCCATGGGTGTTCGATTCATCACAATGTAACTAGATTATTGACTCTAGTGCAAGTGGGAGACTGTTGGAAATATGCCCTAGAGGCAATAATAAAAGCATCATTATTATATTTCCTTGTTCATGATAATTGTCTTTATTCATGCTATAATTGTGTTATCCGGAAATCGTAATACATGTGTGAATAACAGACACCAACATGTCCCTAGTGAGCCTCTAGTTGACTAGCTCGTTGATCAACAGATAGTCATGGTTTCCTGACTATGGACACTGGATGTCATTGATAACGAGATCACATCATTAGGAGAATGATGTGATGGACAAGACCCAATCCTAAACATAGCACAAGATCGTATAGTTCGTTTGCTAGAGTTTTGCAATGTCAAAGTATCTTTTCCTTAGACCATGAGATCGTGTAACTCCCGGATACCGTAGGAGTGCTTTGGGTATGCCAAACGTCACAACGTAACTGGGTGACTATAAAGGTAGACTACGGGTATCTCCGAAAGTGTCTGTTGGGTGACATGGATCAAGACTAGGATTTGTCACTCCGTATGACGGAGAGGTATCACTGGGCCCACTCGGTAATGCATCATCATAATGAGCTCAGAGTGACCAAGTGTCTGGTCACGGGATCATGCATTACGGTACGAGTAAAGTGACTTGCCGGTAACGAGATTGAACGAGGTATTGGGATACCGACGATCGAATCTCGGGCAAGTAACATATCGATAGACAAAGGGAATAGCGTACGGGATTGATTAAATCCTCGACATCGTGGTTCATCCGATGAGATCATCGTGGAGCATGTGGGAGCCAACATGGGTATCCAGATCCCGCTGTTGGTTATTGACCGGAGAGTCGTCTCGGTCATGTCTGCTTGTCTCCCGAACCCATAGGGTCTACACACTTAAGGTTCAGTTACGCTAGGGTTGTAGGGATATGTATATGCAGTAACCCGAATGTTGTTCGGAGTCCCGGATGAGATCCCGGACGTCACGAGGAGTTCCGGAATGGTCCGGAGGTAAAGATTTATATATGGGAAGTCCTGTTTCGGGCATCGGGACAAGTTTCGGGGTTAACGGTATTGTACCGGGACCACCGGAAGGGTCCCGGGGGTCCACCGGGTGGGTCCACCTGTCCCGGGGGGGCCACATGGGCTGTAGGGAGTGCGCCTTGGCCTAATGGGCCAAGTGCACCAGCCCCACATAGGCCCATGCGCCTAGGGTTTAAGGGGGAAAGAGTCCTAGGAGGGGAAGGCACCTCCTAGGTGCCTTGGGGGGGAGGGAAACCCCCCTTGGCCGCCGCACCCCTAGGAGATTGGATCTCCTAGGGCCGGCCACCCCCCTTTGGCCCTCCTATATATAGTGGGGGAGAGGAGGGACTTCATACCTGAACGCCTTGGCCTTTGGTTGCCTCCTTCTCCCTCCCCAACACCTCCTCCACCTCCATAGTGCTTAGCGAAGCTCTGCCGGAGTACTGCAGCTCCATCAACACCACGCCGTCGTGCTGCTGCTGGTGCCATCTCCCTCAACCTCTCCTCCCTCCCTTGCTGGATCAAGAAGGAGGAGACGTGGCTGTTCCATACGTGTGTTGAACGCGGAGGTGCCGTCCGTTCGGCGCTGGTCATCGGTGATTTGGATCACGTCGAGTACGACTACATCATCACCGTTCTTTTGAACGCTTCCGCTCGCGATCTACAAAGGTATGTAGATGCATCTAATCACTCGTTGCTAGATGAACTCCTAGATGATCTTGGCGAAACGAGTAGGAAAATTTTTGTTTTCTGCAACGTTCCCCAACTGTGGCATCATGAGCTAGGTCTATGCGTAGTTCTTCTTGCGCGAGTAGAACACAATTTGTTGTGGGCGTAGATTTGACAACTTTCTTGCCGTTACTAGTCCTTTCTTGCTTCAGCGGTATTGTGGGATGAAGCGGCCCGGACCAACCTTACACGTACGCTTACGTGAGACCGGTTCCACCGACTAACATGCACTAGTTGCATAAGGTGGCTGGCGGGTGTCTGTCTCTCCTACTTTAGTTGGAGCGGAATCGATGAACAGGGTCCTTATGAAGGGTAAATAGAAGTTGACAAATCACGTTGTGGCTTTAACGTAGGTAAGAAAACGTTCTTGCTAGAACCCTAATTCAGCCACGTAAAACTTGCAACAACAATTAGAGGACGTCTAACTTGTTTTTGCAGCAAGTGGTTTTGATATGATATGGCCAAAGTTGTGATGAATGATGAATGATCTATATGTGATGTATGAGATGTTCATGCTATTGTAATAGGAATCACGACTTGCATGTCGATGAGTATGACAACCGGCAGGAGCCATAGGAGTTGTCTTTATTCTTTTAATGACCTGCGTGTCATCAAGAAACGCCATGTAAATTACTTTACTTTATTGCTAAACGCGTTAGCCATAGTAGTAGAAGTAATAGTTGGCGAGCAACTTCATGGAGACACGATGATGGAGATCATGATGATGGAGATCATGGTGTCAAGCCGGTGACAAGATGATCATGGAGCCCCAAGATGGAGATCAAAGGAGCTATGTGATATTGGCCATATCATGTCACGTTTATTATTTGATTGCATGTGATGTTTATCATGTTTTGCATCTTGTTTACTTAGAACGACGGTAGTAAATAAGATGATCCCTCACAATAAATTCAAGAAGTGTTCCCCCTAACTGTGCACCGTTGCGACAGTTCGCTGTTTCAAAACACCACGTGATGATCGGGTGTTTTATTCAGACGTTCACATACAACGGGTGTAAGACAGATTTACACATGCAAACACTTAGGTTGACTTGACGAGCCTAGCATGTACAGACATGGCCTAGGAACACAGAAGACCGAAAGGTCAAGCATGAGTCGTATAGAAGATACGATCAACATGAAGATGTTCACCGATGTTGACTAGTCCGTCTCACGTGATGATCGGACACGGTCTAGTTTAACTCGGATCATGTAATACTTAGATGACTAGAGGGATGTCTAATCTAAGTGGGAGTTCACTAATAATTTGATTAGTTGAACTTAATTATCATGAACTTAGTCTAAAATCTTTGCAATATGTCTTGTAGATCAAATGGCCAACGTAGTCCTCAACTTCAACGCGTTCCTAGAGAAAACTAAGCTGAAAGACGATGGCAGCAACTATACGGACTGGGTCCGGAACCTGAGGATCATCCTCATAGCTGCCAAGAAAGATTATGTCCTACAAGCACCGCTTGGTGACGCACCCGTTCTCCCTGCAGAACAAGATGTTATGAACGCTTGGCAGGCACGTTTCGATGACTACTCCCTCATTCAGTGCGTCATGCTTTACAGCTTAGAGCCGGGGCTCCAAAAGCGTTTTGAGAGACATGGAGCATATGAGATGTTCGAAGAGCTGAAAATGGTTTTCCAAGCTCATGCCCGTGTCGAGAGATATGAAGTCTCCGACAAATTCTTCAGCTGTAAGATGGAGGAAAACAGTTCTGTCAGTGAGCACATACTCACTATGTCTGGGTTGCATAATCGCTTGACTCAGCTGGGAGTTAATCTCCCGGATGATGCGGTCATTGACAGAATCCTCCAGTCGCTTCCACCAAGCTACAAGAGCTTTGTGATGAACTTCAATATGCAGGGGATGGAAAAGACCATTCCTGAAGTATTTGCTATGCTGAAATCAGCAGAGGTAGAAGTCAGGAAGGAACATCAAGTGTTGATGGACAATAAAACCACTAAGTTCAAGAAAGGCAAGGGTAAAAAGAACTTCAAGAAGGACGGCAAGGAGGTTGCCGCGCCCGGCAAGCAAGCTGCCGGGAAGAAGCCAAAGAATGGACCCAAGCCCGAGACTGAGTGCTTTTATTGCAAGGGAAGCGGTCACTGGAAGCGGAACTGCCCTAAGTACTTAGCGGATAAGAAGGCCGGCAAAACCAAAGGTATATGTGATATACATGTAATTGATGTGTACCTTACTAGTGCCCGTAGTGGCTCCTGGGTATTTGATACCGGTGCAGTTGCTCACATTTGTAACTCAAAGCAGGGGCTGCGGAATAAGCAGAAACTGGCAAAGGACGAGGTGACGATGCACGTCGGGAATGGTTCCAAGGTCAATGTGATCACCGTCGGCACGCTGCCTCTGCATCTCCCTTCGGGATTAGTTTTAAACCTTAATAATTGTTATTTAGTGCCAGCTTTGAGCATGAACATTGTATCGGGATCTCGTTTAATTCGAGATGGCTACTTTTTTAAATCTGAGAATAATGGTTGTTCCATTTTTATGAGAGATATGTTTTATGGTCATGCTCCTATGGTGAATGGTTTATTCTTTATGAATCTCGAACGTGATGCTACACATGTTCATAATGTGAGTACCAAAAGAAGTAAGGTTGATAATGATAGTCCCACATACTTGTGGCACTGCCGCCTTGGTCACATAGGTGTCAAACGCATGAAGAAGCTCCATGCTGATGGACTTTTAGAGTCTCTTGATTATGAATCATTTGACACGTGCGAACCATGCCTTATGGGTAAAATGACCAAGACTCCGTTCTCAGGAACAATGGAGCGAGCAACCGACTTATTGGAAATCATACATACTGATGTGTGCGGTCCGATGAGTGTTGAGGCTCGCGGTGGCTATCGTTATGTTCTCACTCTCACTGATGATTTAAGACGGTATGGGTATATCTACTTAATGAAACACAAGTCTGAAACCTTTGAAAAGTTCAAGGAATTTCAGAGTGAGGTTGAAAATCAACGTGACAGGAAAATCAAGTTTCTACGATCAGATCGTGGAGGAGAATACTTGAGTCACGAGTTTGGGGCACACTTAAGAAAATGTGGAATAGTTTCACAACTCACGCCGCCTGGAACACCTCAGCGTAATGGTGTGTCCGAACGTCGTAATCGCACTCTGTTAGATATGGTGCGATCTATGATGTCTCTTACCGATTTACCGCTTTCTTTTTGGGGCTATGCTTTAGAGACTGCCGCATTCACTTTAAATAGGGCTCCGTCGAAATCCGTTGAGACGACACCGTATGAATTATGGTTTGGGAAGAAACCTAAGCTGTCGTTTCTAAAAGTTTGGGGATGCAATGCTTATGTCAAGAAACTTCAACCTGAAAAGCTCGAACCCAAATCGAAAAAATGTGTCTTCATAGGGTACCCAAAGGAAACTATTGGGTACACCTTCTACCTCAGATCCGAAGGCAAGATCTTTGTTGCCAAGAATGGGTCCTTTCTGGAGAAAGAATTTCTCTCGAAAGAAGTAAGTGGGAGGAAAGTAGAGCTTGATGAAGTATTACCTCTTGAACCGGAAAATGGCGCAACTCAAGAAAATGTTCCTGAGGTGCCTGCACCGATTGGAGAGGAAGTTAATGAAAATGATCAAGATACTTCTGATCAAGCCCCTACTGAAATTCGAAGGTCCACAAGGACACGTTCCGCACCAGAGTGGTACGGCAACCCTGTCTTGGAAATCATGCTGTTAGACAATGGTGAACCTTCGAACTATGAAGAAGCGATGGCGGGCCCGAATTCCGACAAATGGCTGGAAGCCATGAAATCCGAGATAGGATCCATGTATGAAAACAAAGTATGGACTTTGACTGACTTGCCCGTTGAGCGGCGAGCCATAGAAAATAAATGGATCTTTAAGAGGAAGACAGACGCGGATGGTAATGTGACCATCTATAAAGCTCGGCTTGTCGCTAAGGGTTATCGACAAGTTCAAGGGGTTGACTACGATGAGACTTTCTCACCGGTAGCGAAGCTGAAGTCCGTCCGAATCATGTTAGCAATTGCCGCATTCTATGATTACGAAATATGGCAAATGGACGTCAAAACGGCATTCCTTAATGGTTTCCTTAAGGAAGAATTGTATATGATGCAGCCGGAAGGTTTTGTCGATCCTAAGAATGCTGACAAAGTGTGCAAGCTCCAACGCTCGATTTATGGGCTGGTGCAAGCATCTCAGAGTTGGAACATTCGCTTTGATGAGATGATCAAAGCGTTTGGGTTTACACAGACTTATGGAGAAGCCTGCGTTTACAAGAAAGTGAGTGGGAGCTCTGTAGCATTTCTCATATTATATGTAGATGACATACTTTTGATGGGAAATGATATAGAACTCTTGGACAGCATCAAGGCCTACTTGAATAAAAGTTTTTCAATGAAGGACCTTGGAGAAGCTGCTTATATATTAGGCATCAAAATCTATAGAGATAGATCGAGACGCCTCATAGGTCTTTCACAAAGCACATACCTTGATAAGATATTGAAGAAGTTCAATATGGATCAATCCAAGAAGGGGTTCTTGCCTGTGTTGCAAGGTATGAAATTGAGCTCAGCTCAATGTCCGACCACGGCAGAAGATATAGAAGAGATGAGCGTCATCCCCTATGCCTCAGCCATAGGTTCTATTATGTATGCCATGCTGTGTACCAGACCTGAAATTAACCTTATCGTAAGTTTGGTAGGAAGGTACCAAAGTAATCCCGGCAAGGAACACTGGACAGCGGTCAAGAATATCCTGAAGTACCTGAAAAGGACTAAGGAAATGTTTCTCGTTTATGGAGGTGACGAAGAGCTCGTCGTAAAGGGTTACGTCGACGCTAGCTTCGACACAGATCTGGATGACTCTAAGTCACAAACCGGATACGTGTATATTTTGAATGGTGGGGCAGTAAGCTGGTGCAGTTGCAAGCAAAGCATCGTGGCGGGATCTACATGTGAAGCGGAGTACATGGCAGCTTCGGAGGCAGCACATGAAGCAATATGGGTGAAGGAGTTCATCACCGACCTAGGAGTCATACCCAATGCGTCGGGGCCGATCAAGCTCTTATGTGACAACACTGGCGCTATTGCAGTTGCCAAGGAGCCCAGGTTTCACAAGAAGACAAGGCACATCAAGCGTCGCTTCAACTCCATTCGTGAAAATGTTCAAGATGGAGACATAGAGATTTGTAAAGTGCATACGGACCTGAATGTAGCAGATCCGTTGACTAAACCTCTCCCTAGAGCAAAACATGATCAACACCAGAATTCCATGGGTGTTCGATTCATCACAATGTAACTAGATTATTGACTCTAGTGCAAGTGGGAGACTGTTGGAAATATGCCCTAGAGGCAATCATAAAAGCATTATTATTATATTTCCTTGTTCATGATAATTGTCTTTATTCATGCTATAATTGTGTTATCCGGAAATCGTAATACATGTGTGAATAACAGACACCAACATGTCCCTAGTGAGCCTCTAGTTGACTAGCTCATTGATCAACAGATAGTCATGGTTTCCTGACTATGGACACTGGATGTCATTGATAACGAGATCACATCATTGGGAGAATGATGTGATGGACAAGACCCAATCCTAAACATAGCACAAGATCGTATAGTTCGTTTGCTAGAGTTTTGCAATGTCAAAGTATTTTTTCCTTAGACCATGAGATCGTGTAACTCCCGGATACCGTAGGAGTGCTTTGGGTATGCCAAACGTCACAACGTAACTGGGTGACTATAAAGGTAGACTACGGGTATCTCCGAAAGTGTCTGTTGGGTGACATGGATCAAGACTAGGATTTGTCACTCCGTATGACGGAGAGGTATCACTGGGCCCACTCGGTAATGCATCATCATAATGAGCTCAGAGTGACCAAGTGTCTGGTCACGGGATCATGCATTACGGTACGAGTAAAGTGACTTGCCGGTAACGAGATTGAACGAGGTATTGGGATACCGACGATCGAATCTCGGGCAAGTAACATATCGATAGACAAAGGGAATAGCGTACGGGATTGATTAAATCCTCGACATCGTGGTTCATCCGATGAGATCATCGTGGAGCATGTGGGAGCCAACATGGGTATCCAGATCCCGCTGTTGGTTATTGACCGGAGAGTCGTCTCGGTCATGTCTGCTTGTCTCCCGAACCCATAGGGTCTACACACTTAAGGTTCAGTTACGCTAGGGTTGTAGGGATATGTATATGCAGTAACCCGAATGTTGTTCGGAGTCTCGGATGAGATCCCGGACGTCATGAGGAGTTCCGGAATGGTCCGGAGGTAAAGGTTTATATATGGGAAGTCCTGTTTCGGGCATCGGGAAAAGTTTCGGGGTTATCGGTATTGTACCGGGACCACCGGAAGGGTCCCGGGGGTCCATCGGGTGGGTCCACCTGTCCCGGGGGTCCACATGGGCTGTAGGGAGTGCGCCTTGGCCTAATGGGCCAAGGGCACCAGCCCCACATAGGCCCATGCGCCTAGGGTTTAAGGGGGAAAGAGTCCTAGGAGGGGAAGGCACCTCCTAGGTGCCTTGGGGGGGGGGGAGGGAAACCCCCCTTGGCCGCCGCACCCCTAGGAGATTGGATCTCCTAGGGCCGGCCACCCCCCCTTGGCCCTCCTATATATAGTGGGGGAGAGGAGGGACTTCATACCTGAACGCCTTGGCCTTTGGTTGCCTCCTTCTCCCTCCCCAACACCTCCTCCACCTCCATAGTGCTTAGCGAAGCTCTGCCGGAGTACTGCAGCTCCATCAACACCACGCCGTTGTGCTGCTGCTGGTGCCATCTCCCTCAACCTCTCCTCCCTCCCTTGCTGGATCAAGAAGGAGGAGACGTGGCTGTTCCGTACGTGTGTTGAACGCGGAGGTGCCGTCCGTTCGGCGCTGGTCATCGGTGATTTGGATCACGTCGAGTACGACTACATCATCACCGTTCTTTTGAACGCTTCCGCTCGCGATCTACAAAGGTATGTAGATGCATCTAATCACTCGTTGCTAGATGAACTCCTAGATGATCTTGGCGAAACGAGTAGGAAAATTTTTGTTTTCTGCAACGTTCCCCAACAAAACATCGCTAAGGCTTTATGGCCAGCCGATTCTCCTCCATGAAGTATGGAGGAACTCATTAATTTATTCAAGGGATCTTGGCACCGTTTTGTGCTATGGAAGATATCAGCCTGCCGAGAAGGTGCTCGGGAAGCCTGGGCCATGGTTAAAACACGGTACACCAGACTTGATCAAAATCATATGGCGCGGGTTGGACCTCGAGGATCCGATGGACAGGAAATTCCAGCCAGCCTGGTGTATGACCAAGTGAAGATAGCCTCCAAGTTTTAGAGGGTCTAGAGGAAGAAGAAGTTTTTGAGTCCAAGTAGCAATTTACTTTTATTGAGAAACTTGTCTCCAGCCGAATTTGTAAAAATATTGTCATGGCAGACTTTCTGCTTCGACCTCCGAAAACCCTAGGTTTGGAGTGTTTCCGAATACTATACCATAGGTAAACACCAAAGTTTGTTCGGAAACCAGGCAGTCCGGTCATAGTTTCTTGAACAGTCAAATTGTATTCGGGGAGTTATGTTATATTACATTTGATTGTAAGGAACATCTTCCAGGGAGAATAGTTCCGTTAAGGGTTCCTTTCCCTGGGCTAGCATGTGGTTTTTTTGCATACCGAAGCTGTGATGCTAAAAATCACAGTACACGTTATAGTCTGGGGGCTTTGTATTGCAACAAGGGCAGTTCGTCTTTTGGTCGCCGACCAATTATTCCCTTAAGAATGCTAGCTTTCGGCTTCAGTCGTCTGAGGTACACATCCGGATAACCCGACTGTAACAAACACAGAGGTCTTCCCTTTATGCTCTAGCCAAACAATCGGGAACGTAGGGCATAAGCACAGGAGCCAGGCAACCGAGCTTGGCAAAAGCTTCAGTCATAAAGGTGCAAATAATGGTGAAGAAAAGACATATATGAGTAGTCGACACATATATACGGTGAGCTTGATGCTCGAATAATAATAATAATAAGCTTCTTGTGAAAAGAATCCCCCAAGTATTGTTGGGGTATATACATTTAAGGATGTATACCCCTTAGGTGGGCGGTTTATCCGAACACGAGCTAGAAGTCATATAAAAATGCTAAAAAAGAAAACGGTGAAAGGGATAAAAGAAGGAACACGAAAAAAGGTATATGTGCGGACTGAGGCGTAGAATCTTTGAAGCCTTGCAGCATTCCATGGGTTGGGCTACAAGCGATTATCTGAAGCATTGCAAAGGCGATAGGCTCCTCCAGTGAGAACTTTCATCTGTAATGAAGGGACCCTCCCATTTGGGTTTGAGCTTGTCCTTTTTCTTCTCTGGTAGGCATAGAACGAGTTCACCGACATTGTAAATCTTTGCATGTACTTCTCTGCTTTGATATCACCGAGCCTGCTGTTGGTAGAATGCGGAACGGGCCTTCGTGACATCATGCTCCTCCTCCAGGCCATCCAAGTCGTCCTGCCGATCAAGCTCGGCTTTTCTACCTTCGTACATGCGCACTCGAGGTGAGTCGTGAATAATGTTGCAGGGCAAGACTGCCTCCGCGCCGTACACCATGAAGAAAGGTGTATATCTGGTCGTGTGATTGGGCATGGTCCGCAGCCCCCAGAGTACGGAATCGAGTCCCTCAACCTAGTGCTTGTCTGATTCTTGCAGAGATCGCACTAGTCTGGGTTTGATGCCGCTCATTATCATACCGTTAGCTGGTTTGACCTGACCATTTGTCTGAGGGTGATATACGGAGGCGTAATCGAGCTTGATGCCCAAATTGGCACACCAAGTTTTCACCTCGTCGGCTGTAAATTTAGAGCCATTGTGAGTAATAATACGGTGCGGGACACCATAACTGTGTATGACGCCGGATATAAAGTCTATCACCGGTCTGGCTTCAGCCGTTTTAACTAGTTTGGCTTCTATCCACTTAGTGAACTTGTCGACCATAACCAATAAGTATTTCTTTTTATGGCCTCCTCCTTTAAGAGGTCCGACCATGTCAAGCCCCCAAACCCCAAAGGGCCAAGTGATGGGGATTGTTCGTATGGCAGTGGGCGGCATGTGGCTTTGATTAGCAAAAGGCTGGCATCCAACGCAGCACTATACGAGGTCCTGTGCATCTACTCGGGGCATGGGCCAAAAGAAACCCGTACGGAAGGCCTTACTTACAAGGGCCCGAGCTGTGACGTGATGGCCACTAAGACCAGCATGTGTTTCAGCCAAAAGTTGTCATCCCTCTTCTTTGGAGATACATCTATGAAGGACTCCGGTAGTACTTTTCTTGTATAGTTCTCCTTCGTGAACTTTGTAGGCCTTCGAGCGTCGAACAAAGCGACGGGCCTTAGTCTGAACCTCAGGGAGCTCATTCCTAGTCAGGTAGGCAAGGAAAGCCTCGGTCCACTGCATAATTATAGCCATGATCTCATGGGCCGATGGTGTTATTTCGGTGCCCGAGCCCCCGATGATATCGGAACTACGTTCAGAATCTGGGGGTATGATGGGCTCCGAGCCAATGTTGCCGCTCTCGTCCTGCCACACCATCGATGGTTTGAAGAGCCTTTCCACAAAGGTGTTAGGTGGAACGGGGTCGCGTTTAGCGCCCATGTGAGCAAGGATGTCCGCGGCTTGATTACTCTCTCGAGCCACGTGGTGAAACTCGAGCCCCTCAAGCCGGGCTGATATTTTGAGTACGGCGTTGCGGTAAGCCGCCATCTTTAGATCTTTTGCATCAAATTCTCTATTTATTTGCGATATTGCAAGGTTTGAATCCCCGTGCACCTCAAGGCATTGTATGCCCATGGAGACAGCCATCCAGAGACCATGCAATAGGCCCTCGTATTCGGTTGCATTGTTAGAGTCTGTATACAGTATTTGGAGCACATAACGGACTGTTTCTCCTCTGGGGGTTTTTAAGACAACACCAACCACAAGTCCTGATAGCATTTTAGAGCCATCGAAGTGCATCAACCAGTTGGAATACGTGCCATACTCTTTAGGGAGTTCGGCCTCTGTCCATTCGGCAACGAAGTGAGCCAACACCTCATATTTAATGGCTCTGCGTGGTTTGTACGTTATTTGGTAAGAGCTCAATGGACCATTTAGCAACCCAGCCAGTGGCATCCTGGTTGTTTATAATATCATTGAGTGGTACTTCTGAAGCCACCATGATCGACCACTCTTGAAAGTAGTGCCGCAGCTTGCGGGATGCCATAAAGACCCCATATGCTATCTTCTGATAATGTAGGTATCGAGATTTGCATGGTGTAAGGACCGTCGATACGTAGTATACTGGTTCTTGGAGTGGGAATTTATGCCCCTCTGCTTCTCATTCGACGACAACCACCGCACTCACCACCTGGTGAGTTGCAGATATGTAGAGCAACATTGGTTCACCGATGTTTGGTGCGGCCAGGATTGGGTTGCTTGCTAGCAAAGTTTTTATTTCCTCCAGTCCGGCTATTGCAGCGTCCGTCCATGCAAAGTGGTCGGTGCGTCGGAGCAGGCGATACAATGGCAATGCCTTTTCTCCTAATCTGGAGATAAAACGGCTCAAAGCTGCCATGCACACGGCTAGGTTTTGGACATTATTGAGGTCACTTGGTGTTTCTAATTGTGATAGGGTCAGATTTTGGCTGGGTTTGGTTCAATTCCTCTATTGGAGACGATGAACCCAAGCAGTTTGCCGGTAGGAACGCCGAAAATGCACTTTTCTGGATTGAGCTGTGTATCATATGTTCGGAGGTTGTCGAATGTAAGGCGTAAATCATCCAGCAATGATTCAACATGCTTGGTTTTGATGACTACGTCATCTACATACACCTCCACAGTCTTGCCGATTTGCTTTTCCAGGCACGTTTGAATCATGCGTTGGTAAGTGGCGCCGGCGTTCTTGAGCCCAAAAGGCATAGTGTTGAAGCAGAAAGGCCCATACGGGGTGATGAATGCCGTTGCGGCCTGGTCGGATTCCGTCATCTTAATTTGATGGTATCTGGAGTATGCGTCGAGGAAACAAAGTGAATCGTATCACGCGGTTGCATCAATAATCTGGTCGACGCGAGGTAGTGGGAAGGGGTCCTTAGGGCAGGCCTTATTGAGCTCTTTGAAATTGACACACGAGTGCCAGGATTTATCCTTCTTTGGTTCCATGACCAAGTTTGCTAGCCAGTCCGGATGTTCGATCTCTCTGATAAACCCGGCTTCGAGTAACTTGGGTAGTTCCTCCCCCATAGCCTGTCGTTTGGCTTCGGAAAATCGCCGCAGCGTTTGCTTGACTGGCTTGTATCCCTTTAATATATTGAGATTATGTTCGGCTAGTCTGCGTGGGATTCCTAGCATATCAAAAGGGTGCTAGGCGAAGATGTCCCAATTCTCGCGCAGGAAAGCGCATAATGCGGCATCAACCTTCAGATCCAGCTGTGCCCCAATGGAAGTTGTCTTCTTGGGGCCCGTCGGGTGAACTTGAAATTTGACTATTTCGTCTGCTGGTTTGAAGGAAGTTGAGTTAGGTCTCTTATCGAGTATTACGTCATCCCTATCCACTTTGGAACATAAAGAGGTTAATTCTTTGGCCGCAAGGGCCTCCGATAGTGCCTCGAGGGCCAGGGAAGCGGTTTTGTTTTTGGCGCGGAGTGCTATGTCCGGATCACTGGTGATAGTGATTTCCGTTGGGCCCAGGCATTTTGAGCTTCATATACCCGTAATGGGGTATAGCTTGAAAGTATGTGAATGCGTCTCGCCCCAGCAGGGCATGATACCCACTGTTGAAAGGCGCCACATGGAAGAGTAACTCTTCGGACCTATAGTTCTCCGTGTGCCGATTACCACGTTGAGTTTAATTTTCCCCAAGCATCTTGCTTCCCGACTGGGTATAATGCCTCGGAAGGTTGTATTACTCTGCTCAATGCGACTATTGTCCATTTGCATTTTACTGAGCGTGTCCTCATAGATGAGGTTTAGTCCGCTGCCACCGTCCATTAACACTTTAGTGAGCCGGAGCCGTCCAGGATTGGGTTTAGGACCAAAGCGGCTGGTGTCCGGACTGAGTGGGCCCTTGGTTCGTCATCGGCATTGAAAGTAATCGCCACATCGTTCCAAGGATTTATTGCTGCTATTTGGCAGACTTCGGCGAGGTCGCGGAGCGCCCTTTTGCACCAATTATTTGATGAGAAGGTCTCGAAGACCATGAATACTTTGAGATCATCGTCCTCCGAAGAGTACTTCTCTAGGGTAGTGTTGGTGAGGATACCCTCGCCGCTCCTGGTCACTTGCCGGAGTATCCAACATGCCTGTAGGTTGTGCGTTGGTTCGGTATTCGGCGTCATGTGTATTAGATAGGGCCTATCGATCCATTCCTCGAAGACAGTTCTATATCCCGTAAAGGGCTTAATTTTCCTGTACACGGGATGATGATCAGGTGCCCCGCGAGGGTGCATCCATTTTGCTCGTCCGGGAGATGGCTTAAAGGCCTGTGGTTCCCAGCGGGCTGTCTGAGTTTTCCAAGCGCTTTCCATTGCACAGTACAGCTGCACTATGTGTGCCAAATCTGCAAAGTGCAGTATGTGACGGCGGTTCTGGGCATTAAGGATTCCCTCATCCGTACAGTTGTTGCGAAATACTAAGATCGCATTGTCGTCACAACAATATTTAATCTTTTTTTAACAAGTAGGAATCTAGCCCAAAAGTGATGGACTATTTCCTGAGGTTGCTGACGTATATTCATTAAATCGCATATGTCCGGGGGACCGGAATTTCTTGGAGAGTATTGCTTGTGGTTGATACGTCTCCAACATATCTACTTCTTCTCACGCTTTTCCTCTTGTTTTGGACTCTAATTTGCATGACTTGAATGAAACTAACCCCGGACTGGCACTGTTTTCACCAGAACTACCATGGTGTTGTTTTTGTGCAGAAATAAAAGTTCTCAGAATGGAACGAAACTTTTTTAGGATTTTTTATACCAATAATAAGAATTTCTGGAGCCAAGACCCACTAGAGAGGGGCCCCTGGGTGGGCACAACCCACCAGGGCGCCCCCCTCTCCTGGCGCACCCAGGTGGGTTGTACCCACCTGGTGGCCCCGCTGATGACCCACCTGATACTATAAATTCACATTATTCCAGAAAAAAATTAGGGAGGAAGAATTATCGTGATCCACGAGACGAAGCCGCCGCCAAGCCTTGTTCTTCTTTGGGAGGGCAGATCTGGAGTCCGTTTGGGGTTCCAGAGAGGGGGATCTTTGATCTTCGTCATCACCAACCTATCTCCATCGCCAATTCCATGATGCTCCCCATTGGGAGTGAGTAATTCCTTTGCAGGCTCATTGGTTGGTGAGGAGTTGGATGAGATTCTTCATGTAATCGGGTTATTTTTGTTAGGGCCTAATCCCTAGTATCCACTATGTTCTTAGATTGATGTTGCTATGACTTTGCCATGCTTAATGCTTGTCAATTTGGGCCCGGGTGCCATGATTTCAGATCTGAACCGTTTATGAATACATCATTATATCCATGTTTTATATCCGATCTTGCAAGTTATACTCACTTACTACGGTTATGATCCGGCAACCCCAGAATGGCAACAACCGGGCCCACTCCCGGTGATGACCATAGTTTGAGGAGTTCTTGTATTCACTATGTGTTAATGCTTTGTTCCGGTTCTCTATTAAAAGGAGGCCTTAATATCCTTTAGTTTCCAATATGGACCCCGCTTCCACGGGAGGGTAGGACAAAAGATGTCATGCAAGTTCTTTTAATAAAGCACGTATGACTATTTATGGAATACATGCCTACATTATATCGATGAACTGGAGCTAGTGTCGTCTCGCCCTAGGTTATAATTGTTTCATGATGAATATCATCCAACAAGTTAGCGATCCAATGCCTACGAATTTTATCATTATTGATCTTGTTGCGTTACTATTGCTATCATCACTATTACACTTGCTACAAATTACTGCTATCACTATTACTGTTACCGTTGCTACTGTCACTACTACCAAAACTATCAAACTACTTTGCTACTGATCATATTGCTGCAGATAATTTATCTTCAGGTGTGGTTGAATTGACAACTCAGCTGCTAATACCTTCAAATATTCCTTGGCTCCCCTTGTGTCAAATCTATAAATTTGGGTTAAATACTTTACCCTCGAAAACTGTTGGAATCCCCTATAATTGTGGGTTATCAGTGGTGGGCGGGTGGGATTAAATATGACCCATGGCCCACTAAGGAATCCGGGTTTTGAAGAATTTTTGAGTTTAATGGCCCAGGATCCGGAATGTCCTGGGAGTTTTTGGGCTCGAAGCCTGGTTTTATGTTTGGAGGACGGATAGTTTCCCGAAGATGGGCATCCGGCTCGTGGAGCTCAGAGATCCGAACATAGTTTGTTTTTAGCATAGGAGGAGCGTTATCCTCACCTTGCTCTTCCACGACGGTCACCAGGTGGGTGACCGGTGGGGATATGATTTCTCTCTGGTCGGGTTTAAGCCCAATCAGATCATATTCTGTTGAGACCCCTAGGGCGGGATGTGATCTAGCAGTTCGTTTAAAGATGAAACATCTGTCGAATCCATCTTATCAATGCTTTCAGGGTTGATGCGGATATGATTTTTGGCAATCCAGGGGTTGATGCATAGATGATTTTTGGCAATCTGGGGGTTGATGCGGAGATGATTTTTGACAATCCGGGGGACCGCCTCATGCTTTATGCCCGGGCGGGTGCCTATTGTGAAATTGCCGATCTGGAGGGTCTGCCCAGGAACTAGGGCTTTTCCAGAGGTGATTTTGTCGTTGATGACGAGGCAAGCCATCGATCCTTCTATCGACAACATGGAGGAACTCTCAATGAAAGCACCAATGTCGGTGTCAAAACCGGCAGATCTCGGGTAGGGGGTCCCGAACCGTGTGTCTAAGGATCGAAGGTAACAAGAGGCAGGGGACACGGTGTTTACCCAGGTTCGGGCCCTCTTGATGGAGGTAAAGCCCTAAGTCCTGCTTGATTGACTTTGATGAGTATAGGGTTTACAAGAGTTGATCTACCACGAGATCGTAATGGCTAAACCCTAGATGTCTAGCCTGTATTATTATTATTGCCTCTACGAACTATACCCCCCAGTTTATATAGACACCGGAGGGGGCTAGGGTTATACAGAGTCGGTTTACAGAGAAAGGAATCTTCATATCCGAGTGCCAAGATTGCGTTCTACGCCAAGGAGAGTCCCATCCGGTCACGGGGAAAAGAGTTCCATCTTGTATCTCCACGGCCCATGAGTCCAACCCATGTCATATAGCCCGGACGCCCGAGGACCCCCTAATCCAGGACTCGCTCACCCGTCGCAAGTATATCCCATACAGTCATTCCCCGCTAAACGTTTCCGTTCGTATGTACATCCCACACAGTCGCTCCAAGGAAAACATTTCCGTTCATAGGTACATCACACACAATTTTCCCCGTTAAATCATTTGTGATAGCGTTGCCATTTCACACGATATTAACAATTTTATCATTTGCGTTATTGAATGCATCTCACACGGTGCATAGAAGAAACTGTGTGGCAAAGGCTATCCATCATACATAGTTTTTTTGTCGTAAACGTTCGCGCAAGGTGGCCTAACGCAAACAGTTTTCAATAGAAGGTCGTGTGTGATTGTTCATTAATCCAACACGGTTTATTCCTAGAAACTATGTGCATTATTGAATGCATCGCACACGGTGTTTTCTCAATAACCGTTTGCAATAGAAAAACCCAATTAGTAGGATAATTATCCGATTATTAATTATCTATTTATTAATCTAATTGACATTTCATATTAAGCACACAATATATTTCATTTTCATAACTGAAATATATCAGAGTACAACATCATATAGCTTCAGCACTCGGCTACCCCATTACACAACTACACCAACACGAAGTTTAACATGCAACATCTATAACCTTTCGAAATTAGCATCATAGATGGTACATAGACAGATGCATCTCATCTGGAAACTGCTGAAGGAGAAGGCGAATACTGAGCCTTCATTGATGTTGATTGTCTTTGTAACTTTAGGCCAGTGCCTGAGGATGATTGACCATCCATCCTTCATCCTCCTCAGGAACACTTCAATATTGAACCGGGGGTGTTGTATGAATACCTTCCTTGCTTCTTGACCATACAGGTGGTTTGAGAGGTAATCATCAGTGAACTGCTTTGGAAAGGACTAAAACCAAGGATGTGCATAAATATCTTCTCTATATTGGAAATGGGGCAAAGGAATAAAAAAGGCAAGGTATAATAGTTAGTACCATCCTGTAGTGAACTAATGTCTTCTTCCTTGTCTAGACAAATATCTTGTTGTTTTTTGTCGCTAATTTCTTTATCCTAACAATCTTTCTGAGTGTCTTGACTTGACTAATATTCATGGACAACTCATTTCCCCATATGTAAAAAGGGTCAAACAGCGGGTCAAAACCTCTGACAGCAGGACCTACATGTGCAAGACCAAATTGTTAAAAACCTAAATATTAGAATGGTTCCTGCAATTGCACAATAATGTGCTATTATATAACGGACCATGCACGTGGTAAACTCGATTGTAAACCTTAGTGCTTCCCATTGTTTCCTTGTAACACATATAAGGTAGTTAGTCATCAGGTTAAGTAAGTGTTCGCATGCTATCAGTAAAATATTTTGATGAAAAATAAGCACATTGCTGATTCATCTGATTAATTCAAGCCACATGGAAAACCCATTTATCCAAACCAAGCATGATTTAGAACTAGGAAATATAGCACTTGTATATGTTTCTCGTATATTAAGTGCAGCCAAATTCAATTTATTCATCACATGCACAACAATACAAAATTCTATCCATGACAATTGGACATCGCATTGCAGAATTGAACCAAGCAGTTAACTAAACACCACAACAAATGAACCAAACATTAACTGAGCACCACATTGCACAATATAACATACTCCTAATAGAAGATCAGACAGTTAACCAAACCAAGCATGCTTAACAACTTGGAAATATAGCAATTGTATTTGTTTCTCATGTATTTACAATAACAGAAAGCAGTCAAATTCAATTTATTCCTCACATGGTATACAATAACAGAAAGCAGCCACAACTATTGAACATCGCATTGTAGAATTGAACCAAATAGTTAATTAATACCACAACACAAATGAACCAAACGTTAACTGAGCACCATATTGCACAATGTATAACCAAACCAAGCATGCTTGACAACTTGGAAATATTGCAATTGTATTCGTTTCTCATCTATTTTACAAAGTTAATTTCGATTTATTTCTCACATGGAAGACAATACAAAATTGCAGCCTAAAGAATTGAACATCACATTTACAGAGTAGAACCAAACAGTTAACTGAAGACGACAACTAATTAACAAAGCAATTAATAAGTGAGCACCATACTGCATGACATATAGAACATATACACTAGAGCAACAGATTGCACGGTAAAATTAGATAGCACAATTCACTAGAATTTGTGAAGGAAAAGCAGGAGCAGCACACGCAATGGGTAAACAGAGCATGCTTAATCTGCGTAGCTAGCAAATGGCAAGGTGCTCCTCCAAGATCTGGGGGTCTGCACGAATGGCAACCATCGCGACCTCATCCGCGCGTGCAGCCGCGATTTGCTTCTCCGCTGCCAAATGCTCCTTGAGATCCTGGCTATACTGTGTGCCATGGCTTAGGGCGGCACTTATTTGGTGGAGGGTCGGTTATTTGGGTGGAAGGTGTCGCGCTCGCGCCGGCGGTCGGGGCATGTGGGATGTGGAAGGAGGAGGAGGATGGGGGCCAGGTGTGGATTACCTGCCTGAATAGGCGAGGCCGAGCAGTGTGAAGGAGAGTCGCCGGCGAGGAGGCGGTGCTGCAATCAAGGAGTGAAGGTTTAAACTTGGAAAGGAAGGCAGAAACTGGGGAAATGTGGCTTTTAGTAAGGGGAGGGGGCGGGGAGGTAGATATTTCCGAGGAAGCTGAAAATTTGGAATCGCTTCAGCGAAAAAACTGGCATGCAAAGTGTCATCGGACATGGTCCCTTATTCAGAACTGTGTATGATATGTGAACATCACAAATGATTCAGATAGCTTAACCCATTTGTGATGAGTTTGAACGTCAAAAATTTTGGTTCGAATTTCCATGGTTACAGTGGTCACCCACGTCATTGCATAATTTGGGTACACAAATGAGACTGCAACACACCCACACTTCTTAATCGAGCAAGTTCAGCAATTAGACAGAGCTAGCTGACCTAAACATTACTCTAACAAATTAAAGACCGGCGCTCTTAATTAAACAAAGCAAAGAGTACTACTACGGCTAGTGCTCGTCGATCACCGCCGCCGCCTCCATGTCCAGCTCGCGCCTGATGGTCTCCTAGGGAAGGTGCTCCATGGCATCATTCGCACCATACTACACAAGCATCTCACCATCCGCGTCCGCCATATCTTTGGAATAGGCCGCCACAAGCTGGGCATGGGCGGCCGCAATCTGGGCTTTGGCGGGCTCCATTGTGGCAAGGTATGTCGCGTAGGAACGGACGGCTGCTCGAACTCTCTCGGCGATTGCCAACTCTTCGACCATGGGTTACCGACCGTTGTCAAAGAAGCTTTATTCGATTTGTGCGGTGACCACAACGAGCTGGGCATGGACGGCCTCGACATGGTCGTGGGTGACCTCCATCAGGGCTAAGGCCGCCGCTGCGGAACGGACAGCTGCTGAGCCGCTCTCGCCAGTTACTATCCCCGAGGCAGATGCTGCTGCCGCTGCCTGTGAAGCCACAATGTTCGTTTGGGTTGCCTTGCCACCCAGACGCAGATTGCGGTCTCCCTCACGAGGCTTGTTAGCACGCGCCTGGCGGCTGCGGCCGCGCTCTCGCCAGAGTGGGCCACCGAAGTTGCCCTCGCGAGCGGGTCCACGTCCCCATCTTTCACTGGCAGCGATCAAACAGTGAAATGATATTTTGAGGAGCAGGCTAGTGTGCTTGACACTCTGACGATGCTCCAATATATTTTGCGCTGCATCTCACACGGTTGGTGACAATAAACTGTGTGCGACTACTAGATTTTTTGTCTTGATTTGTATTACATAATGGGGTCACAGCTGCAAAGGATGGTGTTTCAATTGCTAGAACTTCTATCTGTAGTGAACATGCAACTATAGGTGTGTCGTCCAAAAAATTGGAATTATTCAGGGTTCGTTTGGATGTTTTTATATATTAAGTTGGTTTTGTAGGCATTTCAGGTGCATAATTCAAATTTGAACTACATGCACTTGCTCAAGTGCATATAAACTGGTTGAAAAATCAAATATGTGTCCTTGGTTGCATGCTTAGATCCCATGCAAGAAATGGGAATGAATGTGAAAGACCCTGCCACCGTCACTCGGCCGCAAACATTGAGATACTTGGTTTTTAAATTCTAGTAAATCCAAAACTCATCTGAAATTGATGAAACTTGGCATGCTATCATGCAACGGCATCAACATGCCGTGGTAAATTTTTTGTCCCATTTGGGTTAGGTTTGGGTATAAGCTTTTCCCAAACGGGAGCTTCTCACAACAAGCGTGATGGTTTCGGTAGGGAACGTGCCACCTTTGGGGACGAAATGATATATGTTGCCTCTTATTGCTTCCAAAAAATTTATAGTGTCAACATAGAACAACAGGAGTGTTGTGTTTAATTTTGGAATTTTTCGGGGTTCATTTGGACATTTTTATAAATTAACTTTGTTTTGTAGGCATTTCAGGTGCATAATTCAAATTTGAACTACGTCCACATGCTCTGGTGCATATAAACTGGTTGAAAAACCAAATATGTATCCTTGGTTCCATGCTTAGGTCCCATGCAAGAAATGGGAATGAATTACACACACCCTGCCACCGTCACTCGGTCGCAAACATTGAGATACCTGGTTTTTAAATTCTAGTAAATCCAAAACTCGTCTAAATTCATGAAACTTGGCATGCTATCATGGAGCAGCATCAACGTGCCGTGGTAAAAAAATCGTCCCATTTGGGGCAGGTTTGGGTATAAGCGTCTCACAAACCAGAGCTTCTCACAAGAAGCGTGATGGTTTCGGTAGGGAACGTGCCACCTTTGGGGACGAAACAATATACGTTGCCTCTTATTGCTTTAATAAAATTTCTAGTGTCAACATTGAACAACCGGAGTGTTGTGTTTAATTTTGGATTTTTTCGGGGTTCGCTTGGACATTTTTATGCATTAACTTGGTTTTGTAGGCATTTCAGGTGAATAATTCAAATTTGAACTTCATGCATATGCTCCAGTGCATATAAAGTGGTTGAAAAATCAAATCTGTGTCCTTGGTTCCATGCTTAGGTCCCATGCAAGAAATGGGAATAATTTCAAACACCCTGCCACCATCACTCGGCCACAAACATTGAGATACCTTATTTCTAAATTCTTGTAAATCCAAAACTCGTTTGAAATTCATGAAACTTGGCATGCTATCATGGAGCAACATCAACATGCCATGGTAAAAAAATTGTCCCATTTGGGGCAGGTTTGGGTATAAGTGTCTCACAAACCAGAGCTTCTCACAAGAAGCGTGATGGTTTCAGTAGGGAACATGCCACCTTCGGGGACGAAACGATATCTGTTGCCTCTTATTGCTTTCAAAAAATTTCTAGTGTCAACATAGAACAACAAGAGTGTTGTGTTTAATTTTTGAATTTTTTGGGGTTCGTTGGAGATTTTTATACATTAACTAGGTTTTGTAGGTATTTTAGGTGCATAATTCAAATTGGAACTACATGCACATACTCCAGTGCATATAAACTGGTTGAAAAATCAAATATGTGTCCTTGGTTGCATGCTTTGGTCCCATGCAAGAAATGGGAATGAATTTCAAACACCCTGCCACCGTCACTCGGCCGCAAACTTTGAGATACCAGGTTTTAAAATTCTAGTAACTCCAAAACTCGTCTGAAATTCATGAAACTTGGCATGCTATCATGGAGCGGCATTAACATGCCGTGGTAAAATTTTGTCCCATTTGGGGCAGGTTTGGGTATAAGTGTCTCACAAACCAGAGCTTCTCACAACAAGCGTGATGGTTTCGGTAGGGAACGTGCCACCTTTGGGGACGAAACGATATCTGTTGCCTCTTATTGCTTTCAAAAAATTTCTAGTGTCAGCATAGAACAACAAGAGTGTTGTGTTTAATTTTGGAATTTTTCGGGGTTCGTTTGGACATTTTTATACATTAACTTGTTTTTGTAGGCATTTTAGGTGCATAGTTCAAATTTTAACTACATGCACATGCTCCAGTGCATATAAACTGGTTGAAAAATCAAATCTATGTCCTTGGTTCCATGCTTAGGTCCAATGCAATGAAGGGAATAATTTCAATCACCCTGCCACCATCACTCGACCACAAGTATTGAGATACCTGGTTTCTAAATTCTAGTAATCCAAAACTCGTTTGAAATTCATGAAACTTGGCATGCTATCATGGAACGGCATCAACATGCCGTTGTAAATTTTTTGTCCCATTTGGGTTAGGTTTGGGTATAAGCTTCTCCCAATCCAAAGCTTCTCACAACAAGCGTGATGGTTTCGGTACGGAACATGCCACCTTTGGGGATGAAACGATATCTTTTGCCTCTTATTGCTTCCAAACAATTTCTAGTGTCAAATAGAACAAAAGGAGTGTTGTGTTTAATTTTGGAATTTTTCGGGGTTTGTTTGGACATTTTTATAAATTAACTTGGTTTTGCAGGCATTTTAGGTGCATAATTCAAATTGAAGTAAATTCAACATGCTCTGTTGCATATAAACTGGTTGAAAAATCAAATCTGTGTCCTTGGTTCCATGCTTCGGTCCCATGTGAGAAATGGGAACGAATTACACACACCCTGCCACCATCACTTGGTCGCAAACATTAAGATACCTGGTTTTTAAATTCTAGTAAATCCAAAAATCGTCTGAAATTCATGAAACTTGGCATGCTATCATGGAGCAGCATTAACATGTCGTGGTAAATTTTTTGTCCCATTTGGGGCAGGTTTGGGTAATCATTATTGCAATTTTATTTGAGGGAGAGGCATAAGCTAACATACTTTCTCTACTTGGATCATATGCACTTATAATTGGAACTCTAGCAAGCATCCACAACTACTAAAGATCATTAAGGTAAAACCCAACCATAGCATTAAAGTATCAAGTCCTTTTTATCCCATACGCAAACAATCTACTTACTCAGGTATGTGCTTCTGTCACTCACGCCACCCACCATAAGCTAATCATAAACTTATTGCAAACCCTACAGCGGGAATCCCTCACGCTTGTGCGACACGGAGAGCACCTTAGGGCAGCACCAATAATAAAACATGCAACTCAAACCAATCACGATCACCAATTAACCCATAGGACAAAACGAATCTACTCAAACATCATAGGATAGCCATACATCATTGGGAAATAATATATACCATTGAGCACCATGTTTAAGTAGAGATTATAGCGGGTAAAAGAGGGGTTACACCACTGCATAGAGGGGGGAAGAGTTTGTGATGATGACGGTGAAGTTGTTGGTGAAGATTGCGGTGATGATGATGGCCCCGGCCGTGTTCTGGCGCCACCGGAAGTGAGGGGGGCAGAGCCCCCCTCCTTCTTCTTCTTCCTTGACCTCCTCCCTAGATGGGAGAAGGGTTTCCCCTCAGGTCCTTGGTCTCCATGGCGTGGGAGGGGCGAGAGCCCCTTCAAGATTGGATCTGTCTCTCTGTCTCTCTCTGTTTCCGCGTTCTCAAATTCTGCCCTTTCACCGTTTCTTATATTCCCGGAGATCCGTAACTCTGATTGGGCTGAAATTTTAACACGATCTCTATCCGGATATTAGATTTCTTGCGGAAAAAGAAGGGCATCAACCGCCTTATGGGGTGGCCATGAGGGCCCAGGGCGCGCCTACCCCCTGGGACGCCCCCCTGCATCGTGGCCCCCTCGGGCATCATCTCGCGTTGATTTTTCTTCCCAAAAATCACATATATTCCAAAAAAATCGCTATCATTTTTTATCCCGTTTGGACTCCGTTTGATATGGATTTACTGTGAAACAAAAAACATGCAACAAACAGGAACTGGCACTGGGCACCGGATCAATATGTTAGTCCCAAAAATAGTATAAAAAGTTGCCAAAAGTATATGAAAGTTGTATAATATTGGCATGGAACAATCAAAAATTGTAGATACGACGGAGACTATCAGCATCCCCAAGCTTAATTCCTTCTCGTCCTCGAATAGGTAAATGATAAAAAAATAATTTTTGATGTGGAATGCTACCTAGCATAATCTTGATCACATATCTAATCATGGCATGAATATTAAGACACGAGTGATTCAAAGCAATAGTCTATCATTTGACATTAAGACAATAATACTTCAAGCATACTAATAAAGCAATCATGTCTTTTCAAAATAACATGGCCAAAGAAAGTTATCCCTACAAAATCATATAGTCTGGCTATGCTCCATCTTCACCACACAAAATATTCAAATCATGCACAACCCCGATGACAAGCTAAGCAATTGTTTCATACTTTTGACATTCTCAAACCTTTTCAACTTTCACGCAATACATGTGTGAGCCATGGATATAACACTATACGTGGAATAGAATATGATGGTGGAGGTTGTGTGGATAAGACAAAAAAGGAGAAAGTCTCACATCGACGCGGCTAATCAATGGGCTATGGAGATGCCCATCAATTGATGTCAATGTGGGGAGTAGGTATTGCCATGCAACAGATGCACTAAGAGCTATAAGTGTATGAAAGCTCAAACTGGAAACTAAGTGGGTGTGCATCCAACTTGCTTGCTCATGAAGACCTCGGGCATTTGAGGAAGCCCATCATTGGAATATACAAGCCAAGTTCTATAATAAAAATTCCCACTAGTATATGAAAGTGATAACTCAAGAGACTCTCTATATGAAGAACATGGTGCTATTCTAAAGCACAAGTATGGTAAAAGGATAGTAACATTGTCCCTTCTCTCTTTTCTCTCATTTTTTTCTTTTTTCTCTCTCTTTTTTTGGTGGGATTCTTTGGCCTCTTTTATTTTTTTGTGGGCTTCTTTGTGCTCTTTTAGTTTTATTTTAAATTCTGGAGACTCATCCCAACTTGTGAGGGAATCATAGCTTCCATCATCCTTTCCTCACATGGGACAATGCTCTAATAATGATGATCATCACACTTTTATTTACTTACAACTCAATATTACAACTCGATGCCAGAACAAAGGTATGACTCTATTTGAATGCCTCCGACGGTGTACTAGGATGTGCAATGATCTAGCGTAGCAATGATATCAAAAAACGGAAAAGCCATGAAAACATCATGCTAGCAATCTTACGATCATGCAAAGCAATATGACAATAAATGCTCAAGTCATGTATATGATGATGATGGAAGTTGCATGGCAATATATCTCGGAATGGCTATGGAAATGCCATGATAGGTAGGTATGGTGGTTGTTTCAGGAAGATATAAGGAGGTTTATGTGTGATAGAGCGTATCGTATCACGAGGTTTGGATGCACCAGCGAAATTTGCACCAACTCTCGAGGTGAGAAAGGGCAATGCACGGTACCGAAGAAGCTAGCAATGATGGAAGGGTGAGAGTGCGTATAATCCATGGACTCAACATTAGTCATAAAGAACTCACATACTTATTGCAAAAATTTATTAGTCATCGAAACAAAGTACTACGCGCATGCTCCTAGGGGGATACGAGCACAACAAGTCAAGACCATGCATAAATTAATTATATTTTAGTCATTTTTTGTGTTCTAAAATGCCTGCCGGCTCATGGAAGGACGTGTTGCCGGCACACGCGTGGATTCAATGAAGGCAGGCGGGGCAGTCTTAAGCTGGTTGCACGCGGCGAAGAGGCGTGCTCAGCCGGGCCTTCAGCGAGTGCGGCCCTCTTGGCCGGCACGCCGGTTCAATGCCTACGCTATGAGAGGTCGTGTCCGTGTCAGAGCAATCACTCCCTCCAGTCCTTTTTGTTTGGGTATAACAAAATCTCATTTTCCATTCACATTTTAGTGGTAGGAGTTGTGCGTGTGTGTCTGTGAGAGAGAGAGAGAGAGGAGACGGTAGTCGGGGTTGTCTAATCGGTAAACAAATGAATAATGTCAGTCTGGGATGGAGACGAAAAGAAGACCGCAACAAATGTTGTGTCTACAGGAGAGATAGAGAGAGTAATTTTAGTGGTATGAGTCATATGTAGAGACATATAGGGTGTGTGATAGAAACCCATAGAGAGAAAGACAAAGTGAAAGACGAGTGGAGATTGTGTGTTTGGCGGTGAAAAAGAAAGCTTAGGTACCGAGTGATACCAGAGAACAGTAGAGACGTGAGAGATAATGAAAACCGTGTAATTTATAATGATAGGGAGAGTGTGACACTTCTCAAGGGAGACGTCGAGAGACCATGTTTGCGAGGATAGGAGCAACATGAAGTGAGCGTGCGGGTGAGATGGAGAAAAGAGAGTGATAGCTACCTGAAGGAGCATGCATGCGAGAGAGATGGGCGTGAAAGGAGTGAACAAAAAAGGGATTCAAATATTTGAATTCGAGATGATGATACATGTAATCCATGCTCGAACCAAAATTGATCTATCAAACATGCATACTCATATGAATTCACGCACATCTATGTTATTTAATATGTAGATATTAATGATCCATACATTTTAGTAGAACATAATTTGGTTAAATATTTTTTGAATTCAACCTTAAGATTTCGAGATCGTTGTATTTGTAAATCATATTATACATATAAAGGAGCAAAATTCTTTGTTGTGCTTTTGAAAGTATATATAAAAAAATGATGTATATAGAATGTAATTCCAATTGAAAATGGATCCCGCCTGAAAAAATAGAATACAAACGGGATCTGAATTGAGTTGGCACGGTAAACGTGCACTCTGCAAAATTTGAACAAAGCGGGGAAAGTCGCAGTAACCGCCCGAAACCAAAATCTGCGAGATGGAAATCACTACTGCCTATCCCTGCCACGCAAAGCCTATATGCTGAATTTCTATAGGTTTCGATAGGGGTAGGTTTGTAATTTCACCCAAACGTGACGTAACCGCCTCTCACCCGGATTCATACACGGTGGGCGCCAAAACACAGTGTGTCCTTGGCCGAAATCGACTGCCTCCCCGATTCATATTCATACACGGTGGGCGCCAAAAACAAACTCTAGTCGGCAAATATTTGGTGTATGCGAGATTACCGTCCTATCCCCAACCGACTAGTGTTGCTGTGATGTAGTAGAAATTTGAAACGGGGGCTAAGTTTGTAAATTTCCTCGCATTTGAGACAAGCGCGCCCTGAATACATGGTTCCCCCTTCCTCTCTACCTCCCTTTTCCCCATTCGTACTCCATGGGCGCCAAAACACCCTCTCCACCCCACCCTCCTCCGTCCGCCGCCATCCGCCACCCCATCCACCGCCGTCCTCCTCCACCATGCCGGAGCTGATACCCCGACGCTGCCGTCCATTACAAGAGATTGACCTCTCTCATCCATGGCTTGGGACCGGGATCCTTGCATCCCGTCCTCTCGCTTCATCCCCCTCGTCGTCCACCTTGCCGGCGCTGCTCCTACGACCGTCTCGTCCACCGCGCCCCTCCACCACCGTCTACCCTCTAAGATCTGCTTCCACGCCGCCGACAGCCATCGCTACCGCAGCACCGTCAAATGCTCAGCAGATGCGTACATTGCGCCGCACCAGAGGCGGTACTCTTTCATTCTGCTCAACTTATTTATCGCAGCAAGAAAATAGATCACCACTGCTTTACTCTGATTTCTTGTCTTGGTTGCAAAGTTGCCTTTGTCTGGTTTGCACCTTCAGATCCGCCATGGCACGGTGAACACCATACTTTCAATGCTTATGGTTTTCCCCTTTTATATTCCACACTAGTTAAATCACAGTAGACTAAAATTCAAAAATTGGGTCAGTCGATTTTTCAGAGCTCGCCAGAGTTCGCCAGTGGGATCGAAGGGGCTCGGGTGGGGATGGTGGTTGTGGGGGTGGTGCTGGGGCCTCGTCGAACGAAGAAAACTCGACGCGAGTGGGGGCGTGGGTGGAGATGGCGGAGGAACACAGGCGATGGGGCCAGTGGTTCGGCCGGCGGCCCGTGCGGTGTTCTGTATGGGAAGCACAGTATGTTCCTTGTCAGGAAGGGGAGCAGGGACATCTGCAGTCAATAGCTGATAGAGCTGGCTTGTACGTGATCGATATGCTTTTAATTACTAGCGGTAATACAACACCGTAATTTCCAGCCAGTTCCACTTTCCCGATTTATATATCCTGGTTATGGTGTACCCCTGTTATGTACACTATGGGGATGTTTGGTTTGTGACTAACTTTGCCAAAGATTGCCACACCTAAGGTTAGGCAAGTTTGACCAACTTAGGTGAGTGTTTGGTTCAAGCCACATCTTAGGCAAGCCACACTTGGACCCCACATGGCATACACACAAAAAGTGTGGCAAGATTCCCTTAGGCTTGCCAACTTGTGGCTCTCATTTTGATGAACTAACCTTAGTCAAGTTTGGCAAAAATGTGTGGCAAAGTGTGGCAATACTAGTCCTAAAACCAAACAACCCCTATGATCTGCCTAGTTTCTATGTGCTCTTGTTATCATGGTTTGGCAATAAACTCTCTATACAGTATATTATGAACCTGTCATCTGCCAGCTATCCTTACTTCTGGAGCCTATTTTTTGTGTACTTGTGCCAGATTATATAAATGCACGCACCATATTACAGCACACATGAGCTCTCTCATCAGAATCCAGTGATAGCACACAAGTGTTTACAGGGGCGCCCCTATATTAGAATATCATCTGCATTACAAAGATAATCTCACAACTATTTATGTTTTCATGGTTCTCAGATATTATATGCAATTACAGTGAATATCAGAATCCGTGCATCAGAAGAATATTGTGGAACACTGCAATGACTTACAAAATTGGCAGCAAGGCATTGAGTGCCATTCTGGAAGCAATGAAACTCGTATGCTCCCCACCTGTTGATTCTTGTTCAGAATATCATCCTAATGACTATTCTAACCTCGAGGAGTCAAAGGCAGATGGCCTGTCCTGTTCACCCATCAAGGTGTCTATTCTAATTTGGCAAGGTTTTATTGATTGTGCGTATCTTGCATATCTTGTCTTGCATTTCTTCTACTTTGTTGCACCGCCATCTGCTTAGTTTACTCATCATATATGTCGAGATGCCATGCCCATCCATTATCAATACATATTCCATCTGTCATCATACCATGTTTTCCCACTCAAATGTTGTTCTTGTGCATCAGACATCAAAAAGGAAGAGGGTGATTGCCGAACCTGAAGGAGCACCAGCAAAGTCCTTGAAAAACATGGTGGTGCTGGAGAAATCAGACAGCACCCCACTTATATTGGCTATACAACCAGTGACACAAAACGTAGGACCGACTCCAGCAGACTGTACCCATACTTCACTGGCCACACCACTAGCCCCACCACACAGGACCTGCACTCCAGCAAAAGGTATACCGGTCTCATTTGCCATAGCACCAGCTGTACCACAGAAAAATCCCACTCCAGCAAAAAGTACAGCAAGTCCACCGGCCGAAGACCTATCCCAACTGTAGAGACGGCCAATTGCAGATTGCAACCCCATTCCATTTATTCCCAGTTTAAAACACAATGCTTTCAATGTTGTTAGGGACTACGTGCATATATTCCCATCATGGGAAGATTATTGTGAAGACAAACACCATTTTCACATCTTCCTGTCCAACTTACGTGTAAGTGCTATTATTCATGGCTATTATTTTCCTGTTTTCTGCTGATTGAACACATCAATGATTTACATTACATTGTTGTAACTAGGTGAGGGTCAATCTGGATAGTCATGACGAGCAAAGCTTGCTTGTGCTTTTCAAGGAAGCATTGCAGCAGTATCGGTGTTACCTGAGGAAATCACACTTTGATGGCAAGTCTATAAACGAATTTCCGGTGAAGTCTCATGTGCTAAATTTAGAAGACATTGAATGGAAAAACCTTGTTATGCACTGGTCTCGTTCCCAGGATGAGGTACTGTCTATGAAATCACATGACAATTTGAACTTCTACTTTTCCGCATGTGCCTTATGGATCTTTTTTGCAAGAAATCTGCTCGAAGAAGAATTCCGGTTTGAAAAGAATGACAGGATATCGCAAATATGCTACCCGCTGCTTTGCTTTTATTAGTACCTATTGTCCTGTATCACTGTACTTGCAAACATACCTGGTTCATTATGTGATAGCAGTATGCATGATAGCTTGCTTATTAATTGTTCACTCCAAATTATCTGATCTATATGAATGGTTACATTAGTGTAGAATATATCCAATGCTAATGTTTTTTTACCTCTGCATTGTTCTTGTAAGTACATGTTGTCCTTTATCAGTGTACTTATAATGACAGGTAGTTGTTCATGTACCATCACTCTGCAGCTTATTTTCCTTTGCCCTCCATTTTCTACACATCAGATCTATATTTACTCTTACCATAATGTTGGTACTGAAGAATTTTAGTTGTGCATTGCTCTTGGCTGTACCTTTTGCATGTATCGCTGCACTTACATTTATAGCTACTTGGTTATGTAGCATCACTCTTCATCTTATCTTAAATATTCTCCATTTTTTTGTATATTATCACATCTATATTTACTCTTAACAAAATGTAGAGTAAAGGCAATGCTTTTGAAGAACATTCTGTGGTAAACTTCTTGAATTCCCCCCCCCCCATCAGCATGGACAAGGCCTTTATAGAGCCTGTCTACACCAATAATGTATGTTTGTCCATCTCAAGCCTTCAAACTTTGTTGTATATATTTGGTTAGGCATGACTGCAACAGCTGTTTATTTTTGGTGTTTGCATCAAATTGCTTGTTTAAAGTTTATTATATGTAGTTCATAAACAAAAGTTCGTCCTTTCTCAATTTAAGTTTTCAGTTGTACAACCAAGTTCCTTCTTCATACCATGTAAATTAAACTATACAGAGCAAGTGATATTATTTTGCACTGCATGTATGCTTCTGTTCTTCATCTGTAATCCAGTGGTGTGGTGAACCTACCCACTACAGCACAATGTCATATTCTGCAATGTCTTAACTATGAAAAATGTCATATCATTCTACTATTATTTAAACCATCTCTTTATTTGCCAATCTGAAATGGTATAAATTGACAACACACTAACCATTGATACTTATGAGTTCTTGATCTGTAATCCAGTGGTGTCGTGAAGCTGCCAACTCCTTCACAATGTCATTTCCTGCCATGTCTTGACCTGAACAATACCATATTGTGTTAATGCAAATTTAAACTGTGTCACTTTATTCATCAGTAAGAAATGTGATGAATTGTCAGCACTAATACTTTTATGTGCAAAACCTATCATCTGTCTGCTTGTTTATCTTTCAGATTGAGGAAGATATAAGTGTTGAACAAGCGCAGTCTCATCATCTTGCTCAGCTGCTTGCGCTGCAGCTCCCCAGCAGGGCTAACCTTTCTTGAACTCTATTGAAGTGCTGTCGGTTTTGTATATTATTTTGTCGGCGTGTTTATTTGCACTGGTGGCGATCTTTGATGCCCAGTGTATGTAATCTGCTGTCTGCTTGTGCTTTATTATCATAGTGGTGAACTTTGATGCCTAGTGGATGTAATATGCTGTAATTTCTTTATTGTATAGTATAGGTTTTTTCTTATTCACGATGTTGCAGTTATTTTACTGTACATATATCATGTCTTCGCAGTAAACCGGCCAAACTGTAAAATTACGGTACATAATCGGGCCGTCATGCAATCACGATGTAGGTTGGGCCTAAAACGTGCCGATCAGCTCATGGGCCGGCAGCAGCCCGAAATGAACCCCGACCCATGATTGTGCGAATCAAATCACGGGCATTTAACATGCCGAAAAATTGTTTCAGTCCTTGTTTGGCCCAATCAGATATCGGCTGCGAGCAGGCCGGATGCAAACCGGGCCATAGTTAGGCCCAACTATATGACGGGCTTTTAACAGGCTGAAATTAATATAGGGCCGAAATGTTAAACAGGCCCTTAACAGGCCAAAACTAATATCAGGCCAAATTACTAAGTGGGCCTTTAGCAAGTGGGCCCAAAAGCATAGTGTCCAGTTGACGGGCCTAATCTGATATGGGCCATAATTAGGCCCAAAACCTCTTAAAGGGCCAGACCTGATCTGGGCCATTATTTGGCCCAGAACGTGGTAGGCTTTTAACGGGCCGGATCTCATATGGGCCACTATTAGGCCCGGAGCGTGGCAGGCCATTAATAGACCGTATCAAATATGGGCCGACATTTGGCCCAAAACATGGCAGCCAGTTAACGGGCCGGCCTACTAGGGTCCTCAAAATCTTGTGGGCCTACAGCTGGGTCGGCCCATTAATGTCGGCGAAATCTCGTGGGCCTTTAGCTGGGCCGGCCTATTATGATTCGCAAGAATTTTGTGGGCCTTTACCTGGGCCGGCCTATTATGGCACACAAAAATCTTGTGGGCCTTTACCTGGGCCGGCCCATTATGGCCCGCGAAATCTAGTGGGCCTTTAGCTAGGCCAGCCCATTATGGTCCGCAAAATCTCGTGGGCCTTTAGCTGGGCCGACCCATTATGGTCCGCAAAATCTTGTGGGCCTTTAGTTGGGCCGGCCCATTTAAACTTGTTGGGCCGTGCCACGTGTCGACGTATCATAGGCGCCTTCTATCCAGTGATTGGATGACATCTGTCCCGACGATGAGCCGACACGTGTTTCCTCTAGCCAATGATGATTTTACATGTGGAAAATCCCCATTGGTCGGGGCTGTTAACGGGTAATCGGATCCAAAACCCGACCCGATAGCTTAACGGCGTTCCGTTACGGTGGATGCCACGTGTCAGTCACCCTTGACGAAAGCACTTCTGTGAAGCGCATTTTATCGTCATGGAAGTGGACACTTCCCTGATGATAATTTTGGTAATGTCATGGAACACTTCTACGACAGCACATGCATGACTATCTTGATCCTGTCATAAATTTGTCATGGATGTACATGCATGACAAAAAAGCGACCTACTGTGACAAACACGTATCATCACGGAAGTGTATTTTTTTGTAGTGCTAGCCGCACCTCGCTTGCAGCTTCCTCATCAGCTAGTAGCATATTTAAACTAGCGCCTCCCAATTAAGCCCGAGGAGCCGGAAAAGCCTGGCGGGCATTCGGAACTGTGCAATATGGCTCTGTATGTAAAGTGCTCTACTCCCTCCGTCTAGGTGTGTAAGTCACCTTACGAAAACCAAATAGTCCCAAAACACTTAGGCACCGTACATTAACTCCCTTCTCGTTTTTTGTTTTGTGGCATATCAACCAATAAGATATGTGGGATGTGCATGCTTTCAATGACTTGAGACTACCAAACATAATATGCAGTGGTTAGTTCATTGCATGCAATGCTATTAATTAGCAAAAAGACATTAAGTTTTCTCGTTTTCCTCTCCGCCTTGGTCACGATGCACAACGTAAGATGACTTACACACCTAGACGGAGGAAGTACTACTACTCTCTAGCTTGTTGTGTTGCACGCATGGACTTCACTCCATTATCGACTCTACTATAAAAGAAATTCCTCTTGACGTATTTTTTTTTTGAAATGGAGGCAAAAGCTTTGCTTCATCTCATTCATAAAGAAGGAACTACTAACAAAGTTCGACGAGATCCATTACACCTCCATAAATGGAAGCGAAAAGCCTACTCTCGCTGTATCAAATAACTCAAATGTTCTGCCCCCGCAGTAACCGTCGCTGATAAACAGGCTGCTAGTGTGTGCGTGAGAGGAGCGGCTGAGTAGGCTAGCTACGTGAGAGGAGCGGCTGAATAGAGCACCGAGAGTACCCACTAGGCCACTACGCAGGTGTACTTCCCCTGCATTGATAGTACAATGATGGTTCTAGAGAACAGTAGTACCATCCACTTACAACTGTAGCTCCTTGGCCCTGAGATTCAAGAGTTCAAAACTAGTGCACTATACTAGACTAGACTAGAAGTACAGTACATCGCACTACTAGTTGAGAAAAGTAGTACTAGTACTGCTACAGTACGAGTAGGTACTCCTCCGTCACATAATGTAAGACATTTTTTGACACTAGTTGGCGTGTACAAAAAATGGCAAAAACACTCCCAAAATTTCTTAATCCACGCCAAAAATTTCTTACTAGTGCTATTATTTACAGTATAATGCAATCCCATAACGTTCCATAATCCCTTTCTTTCAAAAAAATCTCTTCTGGAGAGAAGATTGCTTTCTCCACACGAGCTTCTCATAGGCCAGCGGCACCGCATGCAGTCATGTGAGAGAGAGGGAGACATCCATGCAGCATGCAGAGAGAGAACGTGGGCGGACAGCCAATGGGCTGCATGGGGCATTTATAGCTGCTAGCTCCTCCCATCCATGCACCAAGGGTATTTCCATCTAGAAAGCATGCAGCGAGCCCCTGCTTTGGTATCCGGGTCTGCTCTTATGCGCAGAGCAAAAAGAATCGGAGGGAGTACTAGTAGTAAATAATAGCCTCACCCCTTCGCTGAGGAACGATCTATAGTTGGAAGGGACGAGGCCCTGCGGTTACTACGTTCTTATCTCCTCCTCGCCAGTTCCCCCCGAAGAGAAGGCAGTTCGTCGCTACTCCCATGGATTCGCCAGGCATTTCTCCTCCTCGTCGGGGCTGGGAGACCTTGGACGACGATCCTGTTGGAGAAATCGCACGCCGCTCCGACCTCCTCACCGCCGCAAGACTCGGTGCTTCCTGCAACGACTTTTTCAAGACCCTGCTTAAACATGCCATGCTTGTTGGTCTTCCATGTGTCCTCGAGGAGAAGGTTCTTCTATGGGACAATCCTTCGAACAGTCCACCGCTCCCTGGCCATGGTTGCACGTTGACTCCGCTAGAGTTGCCGACGTTGAGAGGTAGTCGGATTTTGTCCGATGAGTAGGTCAGTAATGGATTTTGATCATGTAGTACTTAGTTATTCCATTTCCATCCCGTAATTTCTCCGCTGCCCACCGTCTTATATATAGGTCTGGGTCGGTGCCAACGAAGATTGGCTTGCATACCTCCGGCCGGATACCACCATCATTTTGCACCACATCCACAGCAGTGCGGCCGTTCCGGTAGACCCCTTCTCCACCATTGGGATCGGCCTTCCGGACTGGCTGGGCTTGAATAGGTATGATGATGCCTACATGAGATTGAAGAAGATAGCAATTGCGGACCCGCCGACAAAGCGACGCGGCTACGACGATTACTATCTCATCGCGGTGTTCGACATAAGGATTGCCATCAATGCAAGAGGCAGTAACGGCAGAGGCTGGCGCATGTTGGCGGCTGCAGATTTGTACCCCTACACATTCGAAGACGCCGTGCGCCATCTAGGCCGCATCTTCGCGGTGACAAGCCAAGGGACTTGTTTCATCTGGTTGCCATCCTACGGTACGGGAGATTACAAATGGAATGCACAAACCATCATTTGCATCCCTAACCGTGCTCCATTATTTTGCAGGGACCAGTCATCCCTCGATCAAAATAAGATCTCCGATCCTGGATGTGCATTTGCATCAGCGATTCGGTCTAACCTAGAACCTTGTAGCTGACTTTGGCACATTGGGATCAACTATCTTAGCAGTCGTTACCCATGGTACCACTGATGTGCAACATGGTCACACAATCTACCACGATCGGACCGTCACCATCTACCCAGGTATTCCAATTTCTAACCCTCTCGCCTTCTCTTTCATTCTTGTACTAGTAGTATACTTTGTAGTACTAATAGGAGTACTTTTTACCTTAGAGGACGCATATAGCTAGCTAGGCCCTTGAATACTTCAACCCACTAGCCGCCACCAATTTTTTTCCATGTCTTACTATCTCATCCATGTAACCAAGAGTGGCTATATATAATAAGCTAATTATTTTACTTCATCTATACCGGAGCAGTACTATTTGCTGCACAGTATTACTGACCGCCATATTTGAGCACAACATTATTATGCATGGACCTTGACTATGTACGTCACCATGTGTCCAGATCTGGGATGCCACGTGTACCAGATGAACGGCGCCGAGTTCGACCCCCGTGATGCTATGTGGGTGCCGAGGAACACTATTGGAGAGTACTCGCTTTTCATCGGGGACAACTACCCCATTGTGAAGTGGATGCCACCTTCCGTGCACGTCATGGAAGGCCTACCATTCATGAAGCATGGTTGTGTCTTCAGTGCACACCACCGGATGAACGACATGCTGGGACATGTTATCCCTGATTTATGCCGCTTCAGCTTGGATGAGTCTCCATCATGTGGAACCAGACTAGAAAGCTGCGACAATGATTCCCATTGCCCACCGCTATGGATCATGCCATCCATGAAGAACACCTGGGACTGGAACCTGGAGGAGGACATGTAGCCCATCTATAAAGTGTAAGTGGAGTACGGTAATTGTGAATGGTAGCACTGTGAATGTATGTAGACTAGTCGTGCACAAATTTATCACGTGAATTAGAGATGAACTTGTGTGGCATACTGGCATTTGTCCTTTAGAATTTATTACTAGTAAATTTGTTATGTGTACGTGCAACTTGTGTAGTTGTTGCACGGACTCCAACATGCTCTTTGAGAAAAAAAGGTGGCACAACTTTGGATATACGTGACGTGGCGACATCATACAGTAGCATCATTCGCTATAGTTGTAGTACACTCCTACTAGGACGACAACTCCTATAAAACCTTGCGCTTGGCTCTTTGCCTCTTCGGGAGGTTCAACAGTTCGTACTCGTGTGAACCTGGCACTTGGCTCTTCGTCTCTTCGGAAGGTCCAACAATGATGATACTACAGTACAATATGCTTCTGGCAATCTGACACCGATTGAACTATTGCACGTCCACCGCAAGGGCCAGGGCGAGGGCGAGGGAGAGGGAGAGGGCATTGTAGTCAAAACCCTCTCCTTGTCCTACGAACCACCGCACGCGTGGGCGAGGGAGAGGCGTAGTAAGGAAGCTTCTCCTCGTTCGGCGAGTTGACGGAACACATCAAAGCAGTACTAGTACTAGTAGTAGTAGTCCATACTGTGTCCTTTCCAATTAATATGGCTTAATTTGAAACGAGAAAAATACACTGACGGTCAATGTATGTAACAATACGCTCTTTATGGTCACTATATATAATTTTGCGGCGATTATACGATCTGAAAGTGCTAGTGATCGACTAGAGGGGGGTGAATAGGCGATTTTTATGAAAGTCTTCAAAACATGGAAGTTTCGAAGACAAACGATAGAAATAAACCTATTACCATACAGCGGAAGGTAGACTACACTAGGCAAACCATAGTCAAGTATTCAATGAAGTGAAAGCACAATGACTAATAACAGCTAGGCAGTAAAGATCAGGTAGGAAGATATTGTGAAGCCAATCAGAACAAGCAGTCACTCAGTGAATACAAAAGATAAAGCAATCATACAATGACTTCACAAGGACCAACAATAAGCAAAGGGAAGGGAAGGATGAAACCAGTGACTCATTGAAGACAATGATTTGTTGGACCAGTTCCAGTTGCTGTGACAACTGTACGTCTGGTTAGGGAGGCTGAGATTCAAGTCAAAAGACCATGTCTTCACCTTATTCCCCTTGAGCTAAGGACACCCAGTCCTCGCCCAATCACTCTGGTAAGTCTTCAAGGTAGACTTCCAAACCTTCACAGACTTCGTTCACCGGCGATCCACAATGACTCTTGGATGCTCAGAACGCGACGCCTAACCGGCTGGAGGATTCACAGTCCTCAAGTGTAATAAGTCTTCAGATCACAAAGACAGGAAGACTTAAGTGATTCCTAACACTCTTTGGCTCTGGGTGTTTAGGGCTTTATCCTCGCAAGGAATTCTCTCTCAAAGGCTTCGAGGTGGGTTGCTCTCAAACGACAAAAACCGTACTCTAACTCTGAGCAGCCAACAGTTTATGGTTGTAGGGGGTGGGCTATTTATAGCCACTAGGCAACTCGACCTGATTTGTCCGAAATGACCCTGGGTCACTAAGGAACTGACACGTGTTCCAACGGTCAGATTTTAAACACACACGACAACTTTACTTGGGCTACAAGCAAAGCTAACTTATCCAACTCTGGACAAGATTTGCTCTCATAGTCTTCACTCGAAGACATAGGATTTTGGTTAAGCATCACTTCAGTCATTCTGACTGGTTCTCTTGGACCCCACTTAACAGTACGGTGGTTCCTATGACTCAACAAAGAAGAAAAAGAATGACGAAAGAACTAAGTCTTCGCGCTCCATAGTCTTCATGCGATGTCTTCTCTTGTCATAGTCTTCAATGTGAATGTCTTCACATACGGCCTTTGTCTTCAATGTCTTCTTACATTTTTAGGGGTCATCTCTGGTAGGAAAACCGAATCAATGAGGGACTTCTACTTGTGTTATCCTGCAATTCTCACAAACACATTAGTCCCTCAACTAGGTTTGTCGTCAATACTCCAAAACCAACTAGGGGTGGCACTAGATGCACTTACAATCTCCCCCTTTTTGGTGATTGATGACAAACTAGTTGAAGTTTTCAACGGGGAATAAAATATGTGAAATTGTAAGGGATAGGTTATTGCCTTCATAAGTGGAAAAGGCTCCCCCTGAAGATGTGCATATAAGTAATTTGCTTTTGGTATGCAAATGCACATGGCAGGTTGTACTTGTGGAGATCCTCTTCAACTTATGATGACAATTCATCATGCATGAAAAGTATGTGAAGATAATGACATGCATAATGAAAAATGGACGTCTGCAAAATGATCTAAGTGCGGAATTTATCGTCGCACATGTGGAATTTATCATCGCATCACAGTAAAGCAAATAAGTAGCAGACAACCATCGAGTTTGAGTGTTACAACTCAAAGAACCAAATGTATCAAAACACAAGAGTTGTAAACACGAGGCCAAATATAAAACCACCGCCCATATGGACCCACTTGAAGACTATCAAACTCATATGCTTCTCCCCCTTTTGTCAGTAAGGACCAAAAAGGTTTGAAGACATAGAGCATCTACTCGTTCCCATGAGGGGTAGGTGAAGTAGCAGGGTCGTCGGTGTTGATAGGCGGTGCAGACGAACTTGGGGCAGTGTCAATGCGTGCAGAAGTAGGGGGCGGTGAAGTAGCATCGTCTTCATCATCGATCACTCTGGCATTCACAGTTGCCGCGGAGGAAGAGAACTCAGAGTCTTCAAGAGACGGAGTTCGTCGCAGCACAGTCCTTCTTGGAGGTGTGGAGTCAAACTTGAAGCGTTCAGAGAAGCCATCCTCTTGAAGATCATCCTCAGAGCACATAAGCATCATTTTTTCCATGTACGCCGACAGGTTTCATGGGCAACAAAGGCATTCTTGGTGGCAAGATTGCGAATCCTGTTTACGTCCACTAAGAGGCTTTGCATTTGGAGCTTCAACCAGTCATGATGCTTATCCTGTTTCTGATGAAGTGCAACCAGAAGCTCTCGGTCATTGAGAACACGAGATCGCTTCTTGGGCCGTTGGGCAATGGTGCTTTCAGTGGATTCAGTGAGGGCACGATGAGGTGCACGTGTAGTACCAGCCAGAGGATAAACACAAGTGACTGCTTGAACTCCTTCAATGTTTTGAGAGAAGCTTTGATTCTCAGCATTTTGAAGACCAAGGGGCTCCTTGGCAGGCTCTGGATAGATGGCTTCAACTGACATATCGGCATCAGGCAGAAAGATCCGATGATTATGAGCAGAGGGCTGATAGGTGACAGCTGAGTGTAGTTTGATCAGCCGCATTATCCATGGAGCGTAAAACTTCAAGCCAAAAATGTCAGATCCTGATGCAGCAAGCTAGCGAATAAAGAAGTCTTGTGCATTGAAGCTTTTGCCATGAAGAATATGAAAGACCAACGTCTTCATTGCGCCTTCTAGCTTGGCATGTGGAGAATGTCCTTTGATGGGCCAAAGAGTTCGCCTTATGATGTGATAGATGGTACATGGCAGATACTCAAGGTTTTCAACATAGAACTCCTTAGGATATTCAGCATCTGGAGGCAAAGGCTTCATCATGCTGAGCATCTAACTCATATTGGGCTCAGGCTTGTGGAAGATGCTTTCCATAGCAATACTGTGAAGCTGACAACCAGGTTCATACAGATCTCCTGGAGTGGGCAGGCCAGTAAGCTCAATGATATTAAAGGCTTTGGCTTCATGATGAACATTGCATGTCATCCACTCAAGGACCCAAGTCTTCGGATCCCTGTTGTAGCCATGGATATGAAGAGTGGCATAGAATTGGAGCAGCAGTTCTTCATTCTAGTGCTCCTTATCAGTGACGAACTGCAGCAAGCCAGACTCTCTGAAGCAATCCAGAGCTTCTTCCAAACAGGGCAGACCAGTTATGGCTTCAGTGTCAAGATGCATATGTGGGAAAATGCGACCTTGATTGTACAGAATGCATGAGTAATAACTTCGCTGCTGATAGCTCCAGAACCGATCAGAAGATATTCTTACCTTTGAGTAGGGGTTCTTGGCGCTATTGAAGAAGGTGTTGTGTGCCTTGAAGCCATTGATATTGAACGATCCGGGTGCAGATGCAATGCCTGGAAACCTGGCCAACCTTGGTATTGGCTTCTGAACCTGAGGCCTGTGCTCAACGTGATAGTCAAACTAAGGACCAGCAGCAGGCGAAGGAGTCAGAAAGGGCCATTTGACAGTGACAAGTTGGCCATAGTTGAATGCTTGCTCGATAGTGTGTGGACTTGGTGGCGGAACAGGAGCAGTGGGATCAACAGAGGCTTCAGGAGCAGTTGCATCATTGGCTTCATTGGCTTCTGGCACATTGGTTGGTGCAGGCTCCACATTTGCTTTAGCCATGACTACGTCATTGGCTTCATTTGTGTTGGTGGTGGCAGCCTCAAGATTCTCAACCTCCACTTGATGAGCTGGAGGGTCGGGCACAGACACGTTCTCCTCGAGAACAGCTTCTTCAGTAATGGGGGGAGTAGGGACACGTTCTTCTTCTTGTTTGTCGTCGGCTGATGCAGCCGGAATGTCTTCAGCAACTTTAGCCTCAGACTCGGAGACATCCACAGTAGGAGTGGCATCTGGAAACACTTGACGTGCAACAGATTGGTGAGGCACTTCTCCTTCTAGAACGCTCGAAAGAGGGACTTGAGGCCTTGGTCCTTTGCGAAGCCTGCGTAGCGCTGGCGACGCCTATGGAGATGGAGTTGGCTGGGCCTCAAAGTCATCTTCTTCTTGCACTGATGGGGTGGCTTGTGGTTGGGGAGAGCTTGGAGTGTCTTGTCTCTGTGGGTGATCAGCCCATGATGCATCCTGAGTAGTTGGCGTCAGAGGACGACCAATGTTGATGAGTTTGTTGTGCGTAAGCACAGGCGATGATACCAGTTGGTGCTCGATCTGAGGAAGGACTTCATCATCTTCAACATTGTCATGGTGACCAATGTCTTCAGCAGCGGTGGGGTCAACTGCTGGAATGTCTTCAGCATCAGGAGCCTCTGTGGAAGCAGGCTCATGAACAATCAGTTGGCGCTCGTGGTGTTCAGATGCAGGGCGAACCATTGAGATAGGTTCAACAACTAAGGGCTCTGTGGGAGTAGCCCGATCCTTCTTAGTTTTGCGCTTCTTCTTAGAGGGAGCGATGTCAGAAGCTTCAGGATTTTTCCTTTTTCTGGCTTCAGCCTCGGCAGTCCTCGTCTTCTTCAATTCTGAAACGGTTGACCTGACCTTTGGCTTCGAGCCAGTCATGCTGCTTGGGAAGACTATGCAAGGTTCTTCCTGCCTTGAAGCTGCAGATTGGTCAGTTGAGGGCTTCTTCTTCTTTGCAGCCATTCTTGGGTCGATGCCAGGATGACCAAGAGCCTTGCGCTTCTCAGCCTTATTGTAGGCTTGCACACACTTGTCAGCTAGGCTCTTCATGCGTTCACAAGAACCTTGAGCTTCTTCACGCTTTTTGAGAAAGGCTTCCTTGAGCTCGTGCAGCATAATCTTGAAGTTTTTCACATCTTGCACGCTGAGCTTGGCCATGTGCTTCTTGAACTGAGCTTTCTCATAGTCGATCTTTTGCTTCAGTTCAACGATGCGCTGAGCTAGAGATAGCTCAGAAGTAATGGCACCAGTGAAGGTGACACTGAGGCCAATTGGAAGTTGTAGGTCTTCAAAGCTGAGGTTGGGCGTGGCAAACCACTCATTGATGACTTTATGGATGATTGCCACATCAAAGAGAGGCAAATCATTGAAGATCTCTGCTTCTTCCTTGCTCTTGATCAGTTGCTCAAGAGCGTCATCTGCAAGATCTTCATCGCTGGACAGATCAATGGCGTCATTGCGCAGAATAGCAGCAGCAGTCAGTGCCTGATCAGTATTCTTTCTTATCTCAGTCTTCTTGGAGATACGTGATAGATCTTCAGACTGCACACTGTCTTCAGGAGGTGCAGTAGCCAGTGGCTTCGCATGTAATACCTTTGGTGCAGGAGCAGGCTTTGAAGCTTTAGGCTTCTTCAGTTTCTTTGGCTTCTGCGGTGCAGGCGCTTCATCAGATTCAGCGTCATCTGCAGGCTCATCCACGGCTGTCCCTTGAACCATGATATCAGTGATGAGACCTTCTAGGTTGTAGAAGGGCCCAACAAGATTGGGTTCAGCTTCGCGGGTGCCATCGGCACGGGGAGCAGAAGGACCAGGGTTGAAGTCTAGTCCCAATGTCTTCTTGTTTTGCTTAGCCGAGTTCTTGGCAAACTGGAAGTTGCGCTTGAACAGATTGTCGTCACGACACCATAGCAATGACGATGGGTCAACATCTGCAGGCTGTGGTCCACGGACCATGCAGGGATAGAAGCCTCGTTCAATGGCTTCATCTCTAGACCTGGGTTGAAGATTTCTGTATAGGATGTCTCCCCATGGTCGCTTGATGGCATTCTTCTCTGCATATTCCTGGGTCACAAACCTGTACTTGAACCATTGCTCAGCCCAGTACCTTTGAATCCATTGGATTCGTGTCTTGCGCTAATTGTAATCCTCTTCTGGGTCTGTCTTGTACAGCTCTGAGAGGTCATTAGGCAGATCTCTTGATGTTCCCCCTCGACGCTGTCGGCCACCTTCCTTGCTGATTTATCTGTAGCCATGAGCTTCAAACTGAATGGTTTCAACACGTTCAAAGGTTTCAAAGGCTTCCGCTTGCTGGTCAAACAGGAACTGGCTTCGGAAGAATTTATATGATGCTGTAAGAATTCTGCAAATGAATGCAGACTATGAGAACCAAGGGATTCTCCCACGGACATGTACCTGTGACAGCATTAAGGTGCGAAGGAAGGGGAAGAGGTCATATGCATTCTCAGAAGATTTTGAAGATAAATCAGTTTAGAAGACATTGACCTCATAGTGCGAAGACATTCACTCATAGATAGAGAGTTGGTTCCAGATTTGTACGAATCCACGAAAAAGTACAAGTGAGGAATCTAACTACTTTGTGAAGCATAAGTGAACATACTAGGCATATTATGAGACAAGCTTTGTTTCTGACAACTTGACCATGCTCATCTTGCTTGTTGCGATATATCCATTTGGTGCCTATTATATTGTGCTTGCGAGGATCAGGACGCTTAACCAGTTCCCATACATTATTCAGCTCAAACTGTTGAAGATCTTCTTGCATAGATTGAATCCATTCAGGTTCCATGAAGGCTTCTTCAACTTTCTTGGGTTCAAATATTGAGACAAATGCGAAGTGCCCATAGAAATTTGCTAGCTGTGTTGCCCTTGAACGAGTGAGTGGACCAGGTGCATTGATGCTATCAATTATTCTCTCAATCTGTACTTCATTTGCGACACGAGGATGTACAGGACGAAGATTTTGCTCTTGGTGATCATTGTCATCGTTAGAAGGATTGTCTTCAGGTTGAGCATTGTCTTCAGGTTGATCAGGTGCGGAGATGATGAGTTCCTCTTCAGGCTGAGTTTCAGAAGGTATGATATCTCCAGTTCCCATAAGTTTAATTGATTCACTGGATGGAACTTCATCTAGCACATTTGGCAGGTGCTCTCTTTGTGAGCCGTTAGTCTCATCGAACCGCACATCCACTGTTTCAACCACTTTATAATGAAAGAGGTTGAAGACTCTATAGGAGTGTGAGTCCTTTCCATATCCAAGCATAAAACCTTCATGTGCTTTTGGTGCAAATTTTGAAGTGTGATGTGGATCCTTGATCCAGCACCTGGCACCAAATACTCTGAAGTAACTGACATTTGGCTTCTTGCCAGTAAGGACCTCATAGGATGTCTTGTTGAGAAGCTTGTGAAGATAAACACGGTTGATGATATGGCATGCAGTATCAATGGCTTCAGGCCAGAACTTTCTTGGAGTCTTGTATTCATCAAGCATCGTCCGGGCCATCTCAATAAGTGTTATGTTCTTGCGTTCCACGACGCCATTCTGCTATGATGTGTACGGAGCTGAGAATTCATGTGTAATGCCCAAAGTATCAAGATAAGTTGGCGATGAAGTGGGTGCGCATCTCGTCCCAGGAGGAGATTGTGCCTGGAGCCAGGTTCAAGAGCTAGGTGCGGGCCCCGTCCTTGAGTGCCATGGGGAACCAGTTCGCCATGACCTTCTCGTCTCCGTTGGCAGCTTCGATGCCCAGCTCGTAGAGCTGGAGGAACTCCGCAGGGTCAGCCGTGCCGTCGTAGCGAGGAGGCAAGTCTGGCTTGAACTTGCTGGGCCACGCGACGCTGCGTAGCTCGGCAGTGAAGGCGCGGCAGCCTGCTGTGGCCATGGGAGGCCTTGGATAACGGGGAGCTTGGTCTTGCATGTCCCCACGCGTTGCAGCTGGGAGCAGCACGGGGTCTTGACGCGCGGGAGTAGGAGCATGGTCGCGACGTGCTGGAGCAGGGAGCGCCCGGGCAGCTTCTTGCAGGCGAGGGACTTCTTGACAGCTCTGCTCTTGCCGCGCTGGCGCCTGACGGAGCGGGTTCCGCCCAGGGGTCACGCGCCTTGGAGCCATGGCGCCGTCCTGAGGAGGAGGAGGCCGGGGTGCCGCCGGAGCTTCATCGCCCGCGTGGGGCGGGGTGCGGTGCAGCGGAACGGACGACGCAGGAGAGCCCCCTGCGGCGCGGACGAGCTCGGCGACGCGGTCGAGCCATTCTTCGTAGACGTCGTCGACGAGACGGTAGCGCAGGAGCTCGTTTGCTGCGATGAGTGCAGCACGAGCCTCCATGGGCGCGCGGAGCGCGCGAGACGAAGATCCAGCTGGGGTGAGCGAGGGAGTTGCGGTGCGGCCGTCCTGCCGCACGGACGGATGCTGGGACGATGCTTGCTGCTCGTCCCCCGCCGGGCCGGTGGCGGCGTTGACGGCAGGCGACGGGGAACGGCGAGGACGCCCGCTGACAGGGGCCGTCTGGGCGACGCGGGAAGCGAGTGCGGCCCGGCGCTCGGCGCGGGCCCGACGAGCGTCAGACATGGGCGTGCTGGTCGGAGGAGAACGGGGTGGTGGAAGACGAATCCCGGCGCACCCCTACCTGGCGCGCCAAATGTCAGATTTCGGGTTCCGCCAGACCCTTGAGGTTCGAACACTGGGGTGCGCGCGGAGATTTCGCCTCCTACCTACCTGCACCCCTCCGCCTTGCTAGGATCTAAACTACAGAAAGAACAACACAAGCGACACAGGGTTTATACTGGTTCGGGCCACCGTTGTGGTGTAATACCCTACTCCAGTGTGTGGTGTGGTGGATTGCCTCTTGGGCTGATGATGATGAACAATACAAGGAAGAACAGCCTCGCGAGGGTCTGTTCTTGGTTGGGGCGATGAACTGCTGGGGGGAGTTCAGTCACCTTTCTCTCTCTCTCTCTGATCCTTTCTTTTATCCTTCAATCCCCCCTCTTTCCTTCCAACCCCCTTTGCTCTGTGGGTGGCTGGTCCTATTTATAGAGGCCCTGGTCCTCTTCCCAAATATCGAGCGGGAAGGGAGCCAACAATGGCGGGCTAATTTGAAGGGGGACAGCTAGTATCAGCTATCCTGACAAAAGTAGTCTTCGCCTGCACAAAGCTCTGGTGATGACGCCGTCTTGGGCTCCACGGTGACCTCCATCTTGTAGTCCTCATGGTCTTGGTCTCGTTGCACCGAAATTGCAACCTTTGCCTGATGCCTTGGTACTCCGCGGCTGCGCTTTCCCCCTTTGCACCAAAGAGGAAAGGAGGACACTGCGCGGGCTGGCACCCGCCTGGCACCCTCGGTCGTCATGGCTTGCATCACGGGCACCTCGTGAGGTACCCCGCCTTGATTTCTCCGCCTCCTCGTGAGCCAGCCCGACGAGGCCGTGCCTGAGGAAGCTCCGAGTCGTCTGCCCCGTGAGGCTTGGCCCCTCGCGAGGGTCTTGGGTTTGTGTTGGTGAAGATGGGCCGCGGTGGACCCCCTTTGAGCCACGCCGCAGGCCGCAGGCAGGCAAGTCTGGGGACCCCCGTTCCCAGAATGCCGACAGGCTCGTGTACATGGCTGGTTCGGAACGGAGAAACAGCATCGTCGTCGTGTTCATGGGGAGGCAACGGAATGCGTCGTGTTCATGGGGAGGCAACGGAATGCGTCGTGTTCATCGGGCGGCAACGGAACGCGTGGGAGCCAACCGGCTGGGTCAGAACGGAATGCGTGGTCGTGTTCATCGGGAGGGCTTGGACGGAACAGGCGATGGAAATGAGGCCTGGCGTACCGCACAACGGAGGAAACGGACCTCCTACGTTCGGAACAGGGTCCTGTTGATCGGGAGGGGTGTGGCGTACCGCAAAACGGAGGAAACGGACCTCGCCTACGGTCGAAATGGGGGTCCCGTTGATCAGGAGGGGTGTGGCGTACCGCAAAACGGAGGAAACGGACCTCCTACAGTCAAAACGGGGGTCCTGTTGATCGGGAGGGGTGTGGCGTACCGCAAAACGGACGAAATGAACCTACTACAGTCGAAACGGGGGTCCTGTTCATCGGGAGGGGTGTAGCGTACCGCAAAATGGGACTCCACGGGATACTGTTCATCTCCACCGTCGACCTCCTCTAGCCTCCACGGGCTCCTGTTCATCCAGCCTCCACCATGCGCTACTCCACCGGCTACTGTTCAACCACCCCTCCACGGGCACCCCTCCACCGTCTACTGTTCATCCAGCCCTCCACACCATGGGGTCCTGTTCAACCACCCCTCCACGGGCACCCCTCCACCGTCTACTGTTCATCCAACCCTCCACCACACCACAGGGTCCTATTCATCCAGAGGCAACGCCACCGCTCACTGTTCATCCAAACCCCCCTGCAACGCTCACTGTTCATCCCAGAGGCAGCATCGATCGGCTTCAGTTAGCACCAGTAGCGAAGGAATCGCTTGATCGGGTTCAGTTAACATCCATCAATCGATCGCTCGAGTTCAGTAACGCGTAGCCTGCAGTGCAATCGCTCGGGTTCAGTTAGAGCCCAACACCTCACTCGGGTTCAGTTAGAGCCAACGCCTCGCACACACGCGCGTACGTGTACGAGAGAAACACGCATCACTCGGCCCCCGACGTCCCACCGTAACCGGGAACTCCCCAAAATTTTCTGCCCCCTCGCTTCTACCACAGTTTTTTCCGTCATGGACGACCCAAAGAATGTCATGCAGCTACGTCTCCGGCCCTCCCAGGACGAAAAGCCCATTTTCTGTCATGATTTTTTGTCATAGAAGTAGGAGCCCACCACATCTATGATGATACCGGGTTTTGTCACAATTATCGTCATAGAAGTTTCATATGTATGACAGAAAAAAAATTTTGTTCGGCCCAAAATGTCACGGATGTGTCTTTATTTGTAGTGACTGGCGCGGACGCCGTTGTTCGATGCCGTGTGTGGGCAGATCCCGCCTACCCGCCTAAGGGACATCTCGCCCACCTGAGGTATAACTTTTTGTACTAGTCCAGCTCCCCAGGTCGCTGCATGCGAGTTTTCTGCTATGCCACTACTCCCTAGCTCCCCATGTACAATAGCTAGGGTTCGTCGGCTGGTCCAACATCACCTATTTTTTTACTATTATAGAGGAATTGCCACTCAAAAAGTTGTCTTGGTTTATACCTCGGTGGAGGTATACATGTTGTTTCGATAGAAAGTACATGGTGGTTGTGCAGTCATTGTCCATATGCTCCTATTGTTGCTGCTAATCTAATAGTACTATCACTGGTTAAATGAAGAAATGTTTTTTTCTCGGCTATCCTGGTTTAGTTCCCATCAAGATAATCATGATGCTTCTGTTTTTTGGTGTACTTTTCATTAAATCTTATTGACAATTGAGATGTCGCTGTTAATCTTGTACCACTGCCAAAACAAAGTAACAACACTATATGCTTTTTTATATTTTTGCAAACAACGATGCGTATCGCCATACCCGGGCAAGTCTTCCTCAATTTTAGTGTTACTGCACAAAATTGAATGGCCATTGTTGTTCCACCTCATTGTCCTCTGCCAAGTGGTTCTTCCTTCCTCGATCTTGATTACCGAGAAGAAACAGACCATAGTGAGGATTTGTGGAACTTCATTGGAGCCTCACCCAAACTTCATGCCAAATGGATGATGCATCACCACGATGATCTATCGATGCTCATGGTTGTGCCTCATGGTTGCATCGGCTGGTGAAGCTGATCGACTTTCAACGAAAAACAAGATGTCTTCCATCAGTGCTCTTTTCTTGTTACCCACAAAGATGATATCCTTCATCAGTTCACCTTGGTTGCTTTGGAGACGCAGTCGTCCTTCACATTGGTGCAATTTTATCACACAATTGGCTATGAACCAATTGTTTCCTCGAAGAAGGATTGATGTCGGTACTAAGAGCCAAGTTATGTATTGATTTCTAAGCCTTCTCACAACTTTGTCTTCAGTTCCCCTGTAATTTTATTTGTCCAGCTATTAACTAAATATGTGGTCAGACTTTGATTAAAAAAATGGTGTGGACTAAAAACCCGGATGGACGTAGTAGCCCTCCATTTTTATTTACTCTGCATATTAGATTTTACTGAAGTCAAACTTTGTAAAGTTTGACCAAGTTTAGGATGAACACAACAAACCATAATTATTGAGAGAGGGCAAACTGTACATACTCTCAAACCTTTCCAATAATTGAAATTAAAATTCTATATTTGCACACACTCTCACAGGTTTCTAATAATTTGGCGCATGTGTGGTTGTTCACTTAACGAAGCGTAGTGTACCGCACGTGAAGGACAGGAAGTGCGACCAGGACATGTGGATCGTTAGTTCATCGTAAGTAGTTTTCTTCACTGGTACGTTAAGTAAAGAGTTTCATTTTGTACTTACACAATTTAAAACGATTGCTATGGAGAGAAAAAGAAAACCACTCCACTATATATTAGTAGTATACATGAGTACTATATAAGTAGTACTATATAAGCTGGAGCCTCGGCGCTTGTTTGCTAGGGTTTGCTATATTCACAGTCTTTCACCCTCTTCACCAGATCTAAAGAAGACTGCGTTGGCCTCTGTCTCTCTCTCCCCCTCACAACTGGTGAAGGAGCCGTCCGGATCCCGTCGCACCGGGAAGGGGAGGAGGTGCAGTGTTCACTCTATCGCCTTTGGCGAGGGAGGCAATCCACTGCCAGCTATGATGTTCTCTTTCACCCAGCGCCTATGCGGGAGGGCCACCGACCCCTTCTTCCTCGTTGTCATACAGAGTGTGGGAAGATCCGGCCTCCCACTGCACGCCTAGCCACATCCCGATGACCCTAAGGTATAACTTTCTTTGAAACCATCATTGCTCTAGCTACATGCAGATCTTTTTCGATTCTGTAGTTGAATCTAGGTCTTGGTTCAAAGAGGAAATAAGGGTGCGGTGGGGTGGAGCATGAATCTAGGAGGTGGTTCAATGAGTAAAGGAGGGAGGAAAAGTAGTATAGACTTGCTATCCAACCGCTTTGTTGGTCAAAAAGGGGGAAAAGGGGGTAACCTAGTACACACATCTGTAAGGAACCGATCTCTTTGTTGAAAAAGGAAAGAAACTGGGGGTCGGGTAGTTTGTGCAGGACTAGATATCCTGCCCTGACATAGGAAAAAGGTTCAAAGAGAACAAATATGGGACCAACGCAGATATGCTGCTTCGCAACATACTCTGCATCACCCATTTATACATGTGGACGCACATGGTGTTGGCATGTCCCATGTCCCATACAACTATTTTGTTGTTGTTAATCTAAGAATGGTGCTGGAAAATTGATGCAATGCCACTGTTAAAAGTAAATTATTTTTTTAACGAATGTTGTTTTAAGAGAATGTCACTTTTAATATGAATCAATGCAACTGTTTTAGAAATGCCACTATCCTACTTTGTTTTCCGTCAAGATAAGTTGATGCTTCTTTTTGTCGCTGTATGTTTCATCCTCCTTTATTGGCCAGTAAATGTTTCCTTTTTTTCCTCTGTTAAAACAGGGATATCTATTAGCAAAATTAAATGTCACACTGGCAACTTTGCTTGATTTCAGTGCAACTGCACAAAACAAGATTGGATTTCCTATTCGTGTTGGTAGATTTGTATTTTATTTTGTTCGTCTCATGAAAGGTCAGTACATGCCTTCATCCACATGATTGTGCAGTGTGCTTTGAGACATTGTGCTACTTGTATTAGTACTATTTTCAATAAATGTTGAATTGAAGCTATTGTATTGTTGTCTTTCCCATTAAGTAGTGAACAAAAATGGGACCAACCCAGCCATGATGCTTGTTGCTTTGTTGCAACAAACTTTGCATCAACCCCTTTATAAGTAGATGGAAGCACATGGTGTTATTGCGCCCACTCCCCCCTGGAACTATTTATGCTTTTTGTTAATCTAATGCCGTTGGTAAAATTAAGAAATGCCACTCTCAAAATTAACTACTGAATCTTAGTCCAAAACTGCAACACTTGTTAGGGACCGGCGGGAGTACCATTTTTGTGGCCACATGTTTCATCCTCCTTTATTGGCCTATAATTGATTCCTTTTTTGCCTCTGTTAAAATAGGGATATCTATTCAACTTGTTGCTATTCCGACATTTTGCTTCGCTATGTGAAACACTTTTGTTTTAAGAGTGTTTTGTGCAGTTCAACTTGAATGTCACACCGACGACTTTACTTAATTTTGGTGGAACTGCACAAAAGGAGATCGGATTTTCCATATATGTGTTGGGATTTGTTTCAAGACCTCCTCGCGAGTTGTTTCAAATATTGGTCAAGAAAGGTCAGTACTGACTTTCATCCACATGATGTTGCAGTGTGCTTTGAGATGTTGTGCTACTTGTGTTGGTACTGTTTTGGATAAATGTTGAATTGAAGCTATTGAACTGATGTCTTTTACCATTAAGTGAGCAAACAATTTTCCAGCCCAGACATGATGCTTGTTTCTTTGTTACAACAAAACTCTGCATCACCCCCTTTATAAGTACATGGAAGCACATGGTGTTGTTGCGCCCACTCTCCCCTGGAACTGTTTATTCTTTTTGTTAATCTAATGCCGTTGGTAAAATTAAGCAATGCCACTCTCAGAATTAACTACTAAATCTTAGTTCAAAACTACAACACCTGGTAGGGATCGGTGGGAGTACCATTTCTGTTAGGGATCGGCCGGAGTACATGTTTAAGAAATGTATTTTTGAGATAATGTCTCTGTTATTATATATCAGTTACAGTGTTTTACAAATGGTACTATCCTGCTTTGTAGTTCTTTCTACATGTTTAACCAAGGTATTGTTAAGATAATGTCTCTGTTAATATGAATCAGTCGCATTGTTTTAAGAATGGTACTTTTCTACTTTGTCGTTCTTTATACATGTTGTAACAAGGCATTGTTAATATAATTTCTCAGTTAATATGAATCACACTAATTGAGAATTGCTACTCTCATTCTTTGTTTCCCATGAAGATAAGGTAGATCAGTAGATGGTTTTCTTCTGGGAGTACAAGTCATCAATCGTTACTTCTTAGTAATTGTTTCCCTTATACCTATTGTTGCTTACAGGGATATCAAATTTTTGGCTCGGTTTTATTTCTACTTTGATTTTAGTTGAACTGCACAAAAGGAGCCAATGTGTCTAAGGCAAACTGCTACATTAGTGGGTCCAGTTGGTATTACCACTTTGCAGAAAGAAGCAGTCACTATTTGCGCTACATTACACAAGGAATGATCGAGAAGCTTTACAGAGTATTAGTAGATGCTGGTGACATGACTAGTCTATAGAGAGCATGGTCAACTCAACAACACGTGGAGTGCAAAACTCACTCCACAAGGAAAGGTATGATCAAGCCAGTTGCCGACGCATCTGTAACCAACGAGGCCTGTATCGGCCTTCATCCACATGATTGTGCTTTGTTATGTTGTGCTACTTATATTGTTGTATTGTGTTGAATAAATGTTTAATTCAAGCTATTGTATTGCTATCTTTTCCTATTAAAGATAACGAAGATGATTATAGTTGTAAGTGTATGTTTAATCAAGTAGTACCACTATTATATTCATCACGCTTTTTCTGTATATATGCAGATAGGGATGCTGAGCTTGATTTTAGTGGAACTGCATAAAATATTCAGATGGTTCGTGTCCTCCATAATACTTCATCATGCACAATACATCGAATGGTTCTCTAATCACTCGTCATCACCTTGAGCCACCGAACTATCTGTTTGAATGGAGCTGCCAACGTCGGCCATTAAGAAGGGTAAGAAGAAAGAGAAAAGGAGAGATGGTTGTTTACTTGTGGTTCGGAGGAACACTGCGCAAACAAGTGCCCAAACAAGTACAAGAAGCCAGGACAGGACTCCATGTCTGTCAATGTCACTCTAAGTAACAATGATGGGGCATCTAGGTATGGTAATCTGTTTACTGTACTTTCAGTTTGTTAGTCCACCGATTGGTGGGTTGACACTAGGGCCAATATTCATGTGTGTGCTAATGTGTCTTTGTTTTCTTGCAGCATATAAATACGAAATCCACAGGGATGCTCAGCTTGATTTTAGTGGAACTGCACGAAATGTTCAGATGGTTCATGTCCTCCATAATACTTCGTCATGCACAATACAGTGAATGGTTCTCTAATCATTCGTTGTCACCTTGAGCCATCGGACTATCTGACAAAAAACTGATGACAAACCCTGCCCGTTCCATAATCATAGGCATTACATATTTTGAATGGGAAAAGCTTGTCAAAGTTTAATCATTGATGTTAGCAAGAAGACATTAGTTTAATATATTGGAATTGGAAAACCTTGTCAAATTTTGCTCATTGTTGTTAGCCAAAAGACATGCATTTGATATTTTTGAGTGGGACGCCCTTTGCTGTGAGCAACGTCGATCTTTTTTTTTCCTATTCCTGTCTTTAGTTCAGAAGTAAATATTTACTCTGCTGAGATGCATAGTCACATGAATGTTGACTTATGTAAGGTATTTTAAGAGTTTGTTCTGAATGTTGTCTATGTAATGCTAGGCCTTGTGAGTTTGATTGCAAAGTTGAGCTTGGAATGCCGTGGCATGCGACATCATGAGTTGTTCACTCTGCCTCCTGAAAATATTGCTTCATATTGTTTTGCATGTTGATCTAAAGCCTATGCTTTGCATGCTAAGAAGATCATCCTCTTATGTTGTTTATGTGCTTAAGAAGTTCATTGTCTTATGTTTCATTCATAGCCTATACAACAACTCGGGTAGGTTAGAGGTGAAACCATATGATCTTTCTACCAACTTATCATCTTAGGCCGTGATTGGATCGTTGTTTTCCAACCAAAACTGCTTGTAAAACTGACACTTGTAAATAAAAGCTGATGGTCTTGGGCGAAGCGCTTGGTTGGTGGATTTTGACCAGTAAAATATACACTCGTCTCTCAAATTACACGCGTAACTCTCCTGTTTTTGTTACAGACGTCGGGCCCTCGGTTTCATTATGTCTGTATTTTACGCGTTGTTTCCGATGACGAGTAAATTACACTTGTATCTTAATACAGGTGCGAAACAATCCAGAGCTCCCAACCGCGGCCTTACCGTTTGATGCCGTCTCAGTCTCTCAAAGGTGCTCATAGGTGTCTGATGATCCTGGCTTCCTGAATGAGCAGCGGGCGCCGTATTAGACCATTCGTAGGGCCCGTGAGGCCCTCTCCATCGTCCTTCGAGTTGTTGCACTCGCCGTGGTTCAGAGCATTGTCAACATGGTCAACGAATATGAGGAATCAGGAGATGACTTTATTTGGACTGGATGACAATAGGGACCCACTACAGCCATAGCCATACGTACGCAAGTTCGTCCTTATTATATATACAAATATTTTTTTGCTTCCTCCTTGTTTCCTAACATCATGGTCCCACACCATCATCAACCCATATAGTCAATAAACGAGAGAACTACACAAGGAGCGGCCGAGAGTTGGGACCCAGCAGCTCGAGTAGTATTTGTTTTTTAGGTGTAAGCGGAGTTTTTCTTGAGCGATGTTTTTGTTGTTGTTTAGAGGAGCAGGCTATCAACTAGGTGGGATGTGGCCCGTCTAGCCCAGGCTATTATTTTATGTCGACCAAATATCCAGACCAGATATTAGTTTTTCAAGGTGAAAATGGCTAGCCCAGCTATACTTTTTTTGCGGAATACCCAACCCAGGTCAACTTGTTATTCTCCGCCCCGCTGGGCTGTAAATCTTTCTTACGAGGGATGCAATAGGCCTAACAAGAAAATGGGATTTAAGAAAATGGGATTTAAGAAATTATAAAGACTGGGCTATAAATATACAAAAATGCACGAAGCAGGTAATTAGTTTCAAAAATGTTAATGTTTGAATTTGGAAATGTTAGTTTCATTACTTATTGCGCGTGCAATATTTATTTAGATGTTTTACCTAATACAAATTCATTTTGAAATTATATTTAATCTGACTCGAAATTTTGGGATAATTTTTTTCGGATCCCATCAAAATGTGGGATTTTTGGTTGAATTCTGTTTTGAGGGGTTGGTTGAAATTATTAATCGTTGTCCTGGCTAGAAAATATGTTGTAATTTTAACACACTGTAATTGGGTCGTAGTAAATTCCATTAGAATTCAAAAATGGGATGTACAGTATTACAAATCACAAATGGGCTATATGTTCTCTGCTACAGATGTGATGCTCACTTGTGGGCCTACTGTTTTTTTGAGAATTATAGTCAGTGACGCGTATGGAAGGCTTGTGGGCCTACTAAGGCGTACGGAAGGATTTGTAAACTTATAGTCAAGAGATGATTCTAGCGCACCAAAAAAACAGTTGTGGTCGTTGGATGTCCATCCAACGGTTGTTGTGCTTCTTCAATCTTGGATATTCTTGCTTCAGTGATGACCCACAAGTATAGGGGATCTATCATAGTCCTTTCGATAAGTAAGAGTGTCGAACCCAACGAGGAGAAGAAGGAAATGATAAGTAGTTTTCACTACGGTATTCTCTGCAAGAACTGAAATTATCGGTAATAGATAGTTTTGTGATAACGTAATTTGTAATGGGTAACAAGTAATAAAAGTAAATAAGGTGCAACAAGATGGCCCAATCCTTTTTGTAGCAAAGGACAAGCCTGGAAAAACTCTTATATAAAGGAAAACGCTCCCGAGGACACATGGGAATTATCGTCAAGCTAGTTTTCATCATGTTCATATGATTCACGTTCGGTACTTTGATAATTTGATATGTGGGTGGACCGGTGCTTGGGTACTGCCCTTCCTTGTACAAACATCCCACTTATGATTAACCCCTCTTGCAAGCATACGCAACTACAAAAGAAGTATTAAGGTAAACCTAACCATAGCACGAAACATATAGATCCAAATCAGCCCCTTACGAAGCAACTCATAAACTAGGGTTTAAGCTTCTGTCACTCTAGCAACCCTTCATCTACTTATTACTTCCCAATGCCTTCCTCTAGGCACAAACAATGGTGAAGTGTCATGTAGTGGACGTTCACATGACACCACTAGAGGAGAGACAACATACATCTCATCAAAATATCAAACGAATACCATATTCACATGACTACTTATAGCAAGACTTCTCCTATGTCCTTAGGAACAAACATAACTACTCAAAAATCATATTCATGTTCATAATCAGAGGGGTATTAATATGCATAAAGGATCTCAACATATGATCTTCCACCGAATAAACCAACTAGCATCAACTACAAGGAGTAATCAACACTACTAGCAACCGACAGGTACCAATCTGAGGTTTTGAGACAAAGATTGGATACAAGAGATGAACTACGGTTTGAGATGAGATGGTGCTGATGAAGATGTTGATGCAGATTGACCCCCTCCCGATGAGAGGATCGATGGTGATGACGACGGTGATGATTTCCCCCTCCTAGAGGGAAGTTTCCCCGGCGAACAGCTCCACCGGAGCCCTAGATTGGTTCCGTCAAGGTTCCGCCTCGTGGCGGTGGAGTTTCGTCTCGTGAGCTAGCTTATGATTTTTTCTCAGACGAAAGACCTCATATAGAAGAATATGGGCACCAGAGGCATTCCAGCGGGCCCACGAGGCAGGGGCGCGCCCAACGGGGTAGGGCGCGCCCCCCACCCTCGTGGATGGTGGGTGGCCCCCCTCTGGTACTTCCTTCGCGCAATATTATATATATATATATATATATATATATATATATATATATATATATTCTGAAACGTGCTCCCATGAAGTTTCAGGACTTTTGCAGTTGTTTAGAACAGGTCTCTAATATTTGCTCCTTTTCTAGCCCAGGATTCCATTTACCAGCATTCCCCCTCTTCATGTAAACCTTGTAAAATAAGAGAGACTAGGCATAAGTATTGTGACATAATGTGTAATAACAGCCCATAATGCAATAAATATCGATATAAAAGCATGATGCAAAATGGACGTATCAACTCCCCCAAGCTTAGACCTCGCTTGTCCTCAAGTGAAAGCCGATATCGAAAAATATGTCCACATGTTTAGAGATAGAGGTGTCGATAAAATAAAATATGGACATAAGGGCATCATGACCATTCTTAGAACAACAACATATATATTATCATATGATTTCTTATGCTAAAGTAACAATTCATTCACAATTTCAAGTATGAATCAAAAACTTCATTGAGTACCAACAAACTATAATATCAATCATTGAAGCAATTGCAATTTATCATAACATAGGAAAGAGTCAATGTAAGAGCTTTTCAGCAAGTCCACATACTCAACCATCATTTAGTCTTTCACAGTTGCTAACACTCATGCAATATTTATGGTTATGAAGTTTTAGTCGGACACAGAGAAAGATAGGGGCTTATAGTTTTGCCTCCCAACCTTTTACCTCAAGGGTAATGTCATAAATAATAGTTCATGAAAACTCACAACCAATTAGCTATATATATCAAGATCTTTCCAACACATTGTGCTTGCCAAAGGATAAAATGTAAAAAGGAAAGGTGAAGATCACCATGACTCTTGTATGAAGTATAAGACAAGAATAAAAGATAGGCCCTTCACAGAGGGGAGCAGAGGTTGTCATGTGCTTTTATGGTTGGATGCACAAAATCTTAATGCGAAAGAACGTCACTTTATATTACCACTTGTGATATGGACCTTCATTATGAAGTCCTTCGCTTTTATTTCTTCCACATCACAAGATCGTATAAAGCTTATTTTCTCCGCACTAATAAATCATACATATTTAGAGAGCAATTTTTATTGCTTGCAACAATGACAACTTACTTGAAGGATCTTACTCAATCCATAGGTAGATATGGTGGACTCTCATGACAAAACTGGGTTTAAGGATATTTGGAAGCACAAGTAGTATCCCTACTTGGTGCAACAAATTTGGCTAGCATGAGAGGGAAAGGCAAGCTCAACATCTTGGATGATCCAAGACAATATAATTTATTTTGGATGTAAGAAAACATAACCCATTATGTTGACTTCCTTGTCCAACATCAACTTTTTAGCATGTCATATTTTAATGAGTGCTCACAATCATAAAAGATGTCCAAGATAGTATATTTATATGTGAAAACCTCTCTTTCTTTATTACTTCCTATTAATTGCAACGATGACCAAAACTATGTTTGTCAACCCTCAACAACTTTTATTCATCATACTCTTTATATGTGAAGTCATTACTCTCCATAAGACCCATATGATCTCCTTATTTCTTTTATTCTTTCTCTTCTTTATTTTATTACCTCAAGGTCATAGCAAGATAATCAAGCCCTTGACTCAACACTAATCTTTATTATATAGCTCACGGACTCGATTACATAGAAGGATCATAAAGCAAAACTCAAAACTAGATCATACTAAAACTTTTTCTACTAGATCAAGATATTACTAAAAGGATCAAACTAAGAAAAATGATAAAGGTAAAAGTGTGATGGTCATACAATACCGGGACACTCCCCCAAGCTTGGCAATTGCCAAGGGAGTGCCCATACCCATGTGTTTATGTATCCTTCCTCGGAGGTAGTGATGATGGAGTTGTTGATGATGTAGGCTTGTCGTCCATCTTCCAAGGCATAGGCTCACCATCATAGAAGGATGATCGAGTCTCCGGGATCCTCGAATCTGCAGCCAAACTCATCCTCTTGAATCTATATTCATACTCACAGTTTTGGTTTTGCATGTCATAGATCTGGGCTTGGAGATGCTCGATTTTCTTGTGAAGCTTGAAGATGGTCTGGCATCTTGCTTGGTGTTGTTGGCGAACTCTGTGATCATTATGTGGTTAGCATCGAGTCCATGTTCCACCATCTCCTGGCACTTGAAAACTTGTTGCTCCATTGCATCGAGTCTTGTCTCCACGCTTCCGGTCCTCCTTGGTCCCTCAACATCACGGATGTGCAGCAACCCCTCACGCATCTCAATGGTTTGAGGGTGTTGCAGCACCTCCGCGAGGTAGGGATTGATGACCTTCTCGAAGAACTTGTCCTTGGGGACGTTTGGAGAAGTCATGATGATCTAGATCTGTCAGAAAAATAGCTCGAAACAAAGACAGAATATATTTGCGTGATACGGTGGTCAAAACCTTCGGGAGATTATATAATGAATTTTTACCGACCAAAAGAAGTATCGTGCAAGAAAACGGAGTCCGGAGAGCACAAGAGGTGTCCACGAGGCAGGGGACGCGCCCTCCACCCTCTGGAAGCCTCGTGTCCTTCCCGGCTTCTTATTTTCCTATTTTCTTAAATATTCCAAAACGGAGAAAACTTGCCGTACCACTTACCTCTTCCTTTTCGGAGTCTGAAATGTTCTGTAAAGCGTCCCTTATGTATTCCTCCGGGGTTACGGTTTCAATAACATTAGTTTCAAAATTTATGGGATTACCTGAGATATAATGTTTGATTCTTTGACCGTTCACCACCCTCATATTTCTGCCTTCGAAGTTTTTGATTTTTATGGCACCGGAACAATTGACCTACTCAATGACGTAAGGACCTTCCTATTTAGAAAGGAGTTTTCCTGGAAAAAATCTTAAACGAGAGTTGTATAACAATACATAATCACCTACATTAAACTCACGTTTTTGTATCCTTTTGTCATGCCATCTTTTAACCTTTTCTTTAAATAGTTTGGCATTCTCATAGGCTTGGGTTCTCCATTCATCAAGTGAGCTAATGTAAAAAAAAGCCTCTTCTCACTGGCAAGTTTGAAATCATAATTGAGCTCTTTAATGGCCCAATATGCCTTATGTTCTAGTCAAGAGGTAAGTGACATGCTTTACCATAAACCATTTTATATGGAGACATACCCATAGGATTTTTATATGCAGTTCTATAAGCCCATAATGCATCATCTAGTTTCTTGGACCAATTCATTCTAGATCTATTAACATTCTTTTGCAAAATTAATTTAAGATCTCTATTACTCAATTCTACTTGACCACTAGACTGTGGGTGATACGGAGATGCAATTTTATGATTAACATCATACTTAGCAAGCATTTTACGAAAGACACCATGAATAAAATGTGAACCACCATCAGTCATTACGTATCTAGGGACTCCAAACCTCGGAAAAATAACTTCTTTAAGCATCATAATAGAGGTGTTATGATCGGCACTACTAGTTGGAATAGCTTCTACCCACTTAGTAACGTAATCAACAACAACTAAAATATGTGTATACCCATTAGAGGAAGGAAACGGTCCCATATAATCAAAGCCCCAAACATCAAATGGTTCAATAACAAGTGAGTAATTCATAGGCCTTTCTTGACGTCTACTAATATTACCAATTCTTTGACATTCATGACAAGACAAGACAAACTTACATGCATCTTTGAAGAGAGTAGGCCAATAAAAACCGGATTGCAATACCTTATGTGTAGTTCTATCTCCAGCATGGTGTCCTCCATAAGCCTTGGAGTGACACTTGCGTAGGATCTGCTCCTGTTCATGCTCAGGTACACAACATCTAATAACACCATCTACTCCTTCTTTATAAAGGTGTGGGTCATTCCAGAAGTAATGTCTTAAATCATAGAAAAACTTTTTCTTTTGCTGGTATGTGAAACTAGGTGGTATAAATTTAGCAACAATGTAATTAGCATAATCATCATACCATGGAGCAGTATGAGAAGCATTTATGACAGCTAATTGTTCATCAGGAAAGCTATGATCTATAGGTAGTGGGTCATCAAGAACATTCTCTAACCTAGACAAGTTGTCTCCAACGGGGTTCTCAGCTCCCTATCTATCAATAATATGCAAATCAAATTATTGTAGCAAGAGAACCCATCTAATAAGTCTAGGTTTAGCATCTTTCTTTTCCATAAGATATTTAATAGCAGCATGATCAGTGTGAACATTTACTTTAGAATCAACAATATAAGGTCTGAACTTATCACAAGCAAATACAACCGCTAAAAATTCTTTTTCAGTAGTAGCATAATTTCTCTGGGCATTGTCCAGAGTCTTACTAGCATATTGGATAACATTTAATTTCTTATCAACCCTTTGTCCTAAAACAGCCCCTACATCATAATCACTAACATCACAAAAAATTTCAAAGGGTAAATTCCAATCAGGTGGCTCAACAATAGATGCAGAAATCAAGGCTTTCTTAAGTATTTCAAATGCTTCTACACAATCATCATGAAAGACAAAAGGAGCATCTTTTTGTAAGAGATTAGTCAGAGGCCTAGAAATTTTAGAGAAGTCCTTAATGAACCTCCTATAAAAACTGGCATGACCAAGGAAACTTCTTATACCTTTAATGTCCTTAGGACATGATATCTTTTCAATAGCATCGACTTTAGCTTTATCAACTTCAATACCTCTTTCAGAAATTTTATGCCCCAAGACAATACCTTCATTAACCATAAAGTGGCACTTCTCCCAATTCAAGACAAGATTAGTTTCTTCACATCTCTGCAAAAATCGATCAAGGTTGCTTAAGAAATCATCAAAAGAAGTTCCATAAACGGAGAAATCATCCATGAAAACCTCAACAATATTTTCACAAAAATCGGAGAATATAGCAGTCATACATCTTTGAAAGGTAGCAGGTGCATTGCATAAACCAAAAGGCATACGTCTATAAGCAAAGGTACCGAAAGGGCAAGTGATAGTTGTCTTTTATTGATCCTCTTTTGACATAGGTATTTGAGAGAAACCAAAATAACCATGTAGAAAGCAAAAATGTGTATGTTTGGATAATCTTTCTAGCATTTGATGAATAAAAGGTAACGTGTAATGATCCTTTTTAGTATCTTTATTTAATTTGCGGAAATCAATTACCATTCTATAACCTGTAACAATTCTTTGTGGGATCATTAGGAACAACAGTAATACCTCCTTCTTAGGGACGCAATGGACATGACTCACCCACTGACTATCAGCAACGGGATAAATTATACCTGCCTCCACAAGCTTTAGTATTTCTTTTCTTACCACTTCTTTCATCTTAGGATTTAACCGTCGTTGGTGATCAACAACCGGTTTCGCGTCTTTCTCCAATTTTATTTTGTGCTAGCACTACTAAGAAAAGGGCTATAGATGAAATTGACACTAATGGCGCACCAGACATGTGGTGCACCACTACTATATACTAATGGCGCCATTTGTGCTAACACATGGTGCGCCATTAGTGTCCAAATACTAATGGCGCACCACATCCACGGTGCGCCATTAGTAACAAGATTTTTTTTTCAAAACTAGTAATGGCGCACCAGGGGATAGTGCGCCATTACTAGTTAAACTAGTAATGGCGCACCACATCCGGGGTGCGCCATTAGTAAATTTTTGTCAATTTTTGTTTTCATTTTTTTTCAAAACTAGTAATGGCTCCAGGGGATAGTGCGCCATTACTAGTTAAACTAGTAATGGCACACCACATCCACGGTGCGCCACTACTATTTTTTTTCAACTTTTTTTAATATTTTTTGAAAACTAGTAATGCGCACCATGGGAGTGGTGCGCCATTACTAACTTGGCCCAAAAATTCCCTCGCATGCACCCCCCCCCCCCCCCGTGGACCGCCTTTTCAGTTTTTTTTAAAAAAGAAAATGATGAAAATGTCAAAAAATAAAAGAAAATAAGTTTCACATGTGATATGTGGTCTAGTTGTTGGGAAAATTTACAAACATGAATTTCGACTTTATTTGCAAAATCTCTCTAGAATTTGTAAAATGGCCATAACTTTTGCATACGAACTCGGATTAAAAAGTTTTCTATATGAAAAATCATCTACTCGGAAAGTTACATCCGTTAAACATTTTCAAAATCCTCAAAAACCTAACAGAAAAAAGTTACGGGGCTTTTAAGATCTGGAGGCAAAAAAATTCAAAAAAATTCAAACTTACTAGTGGCGCACCGTATGCTAGGTGCGCCACTAGTAACAGAAAAAATAGTTTCGATTTTTTTGGATTTTTTTTTTCAAAATATGATATGTAATATGAACGGAAGTTTGAAATATTTTTTAAAAATTTCATCACACTCATGAACATGAACAAAGTCCTAAACATCAACAAGGTTTAATAGGATTGATATGCTAGATATATCAACAAGTGCCTGTGAAGTGAGCTGGTGCTCGGGTTGGATAGAACTCTGAAGTTAAGCATGCTTAGGCTGGAGTAGTGTGAGGATGGGTGACCTTTTGGGAAGTTTGACCACGGAGTGTGATTTGACCTCAGATTAAGCATATTGACCTGAGATTAAGAAAAAAATAAAAAAAATTGAATTTTTTTAAAAAAAAAATTGAATTTTTTTTATTACTAATGGCGCACCTCTATGTGGTGCGCCATTAGTATGCAAAATTGGTGCGCCACTAGTAGGCCTTTTCCTAGTAGAGTGGCATAGAGTGGGGCTAATGCCCTTAAGACCATCAAGTGTATATCCAATACCAGCACGGTGCTTCTTTAGAGTTTTCAATAATTTCTTTTCTTCATGCTCTGAAAGGTTAGGACTGATAATAACAGGATATATCTCTTTATCATCAAGATAAGCATATTTAAGAGTATCAGGTAAATGTTTAAGCTTAAACACGGGATCACCCTTGGGTGGAGGAGGATCCCCTAGGATTTCAACAGGCAAGTTGTGTTTCAAAATAGGTCCCTGTTTAAACAATACTTCATCTATTTCCCTTCTTTCATTCATAAACATATCATTTTCATGGTCTAGCAAATATTGTTCTAAAGGATCACCAGGAGGCCCTGCAATAGAAGCAAGACCAATAATTAAACTCATGGGGTTGTCTACGAAATTTAGCAAAATTAAACTCATGAGACATATCCCCCAAACCAATAGTAACAACATCCTTTTTGCAATCTATCCTAGCATTAACAGTATTCAAGAAGGGTCTACCAAATATAATGGGACAAAAGTTATCTTGTGGGGAACCAAGAACAAGAAAATCAGCAGGATATTTGACTTCCCCACACAAGACTTCAACATCTCTAACAATCCCAACTGGTGAAATAGTGTCTCTATTCTCAAGCTTAATTGTGACATCAATTTCCTCTATCTCAGCAGGTGCAATATCATGCATAATTTCTTTATATAAGGAATGAGGTATTGCACTTGCACTAGCACCCATATCACATAAGCCATGATAGCAATGATCTCCTATTTTAACAGAAATAACATGCATGCCTACAATAGGTCTATGTTTATTTTTAGTATCGGGCCTAGCAATTCTAGCAGCTTCATCACAGAAGTAAATAACATGCCCATCAATATTATCGGCCAAGAGATCTTTAACCATAGAAACACTAAGTTCAAATTTAACTTGCTCAGAGGGTATAGGTGTTCTAGTATTACTCTTACGAACAACAGTTGAAGCTTTAGCATGATCCTTTATTCTAACAGGGAAAGGTGGTTTCTCAATATAAGCAGTAGGAACAACAGAATCATTATAAGTGATAGTCTTTTCTTCAACTTTAATAGGTGCGTCTACTTTTACTTCAATGGGAGGATTATATTTAAACCACTTCTCCTTAGGGACATCAACATGAGTAGCGAAGGATTCATAGAAAGAAGCTAATATCTCAGAGTCAAGTCTATATTTAGAGCTAAATTCACGGAAAGCATCGGTATACATAAAATATTTAACACAATCAAACTTAGGTGTTATACTTGACTCCTTGCCTTCGTCGAGATCCCAATCTTCAGAGTCGCGTTTCAATATTTCCAATAAATCCCATTTGAATTCAATAGTCTTCATCATAAAAGAGCCAGTACAAGAAGTATCGAGCATGGAGCGATTATTGAGAGAAAGTCGAGTATAAATTTTTTGAATAATAATTTCTCTTGAGAGCTCATCATTGGGGCATGAATATAACATTGACTTAAGCCTCCCCCAAGCTTGAGTGACGCTTTCTCCTTCACGAGGCCAAAAATTATATATATAATTACAATCACGATGAACAAGATGCATAGGATAAAACTTCTGATGAAATTCCAATTTCTATCGATTGTAGTTCCATGATCCCAAATCATCACATAGCCTAAACCATGTCAATGCCTTTCCCTTCAAACATAAAGGGAAGGCCTTCTTATTGATAACATCCTCGGGCATAACTGCAAGCTTAAATAATCCACAAACTTCATCCACATAGATTAGGTGCAAATCGGGATGTAATGTTTCATCACCTGTGAAAGGATTAGCTAGCAGTTTCTCTATCATACCCGAAGGAATTTCAAAGTAAACATTTTCAGTAGATTCCGTAGGTTGAGGAGCAACTCTTTGCTCTACTGGTCGGGGTGAAGATACCCCGAACAAGCCCCTCAAAGGATTATGTTCCATAGTAACAAGTGACAGTAAATTTCAGCACACTATATAAATTTTTCCTTACCAAATTCCACTCACCAAAGGCGCTTCACTCCCCAGCAACGGCGCCAGAAAAGTGTCTTGATGACCCACAAGTATATGGGATCTATCGTAGTCCTTTCTATAAGTAAGAGTGTCGAACCCAACGAAGAGCAGAAGGAAATGGTAAGCAGTTTTCACTAAGGTATTCTCTGCAAGCACTGAAATTATCGAAAACAGATAGTTTTGTGATAAGGTAATTTGTAATGGGTAACAAGTAATAAAAGTAAATAAGGTGCAGCAAGATGGCCCAATCCTTTTTGTAGCAAAGGACAAGCCTGGACAAACTCATATATAGAGGAAAACGCTCCCGAGGACACATGGGAATTATTGTCAAGCAAGTTTTCATCACGTTCATATGATTTGCGTTCGGTACTTTGATAATTTGATATCTGGGTGGACCCGTGCTTGGGTACTTACCTTCCTTGGACAAGCATCCCACTTATGATTAATCTTTCTTGCAAGCATCTGCAACTCCAAAAAAAGTATTAAGGTAAACCTAACGATAGGATGAAACATATAGATCCAAATCAACCCCTTACGAAGCAACTCATAAACTAGGGTTTAAGCTTCTGTCACTCTAGCAACCCATCATATACTTATTACTTCCCAATGCCTTCCTCTAGGCCCAAAAAATTGTGAAGTGTCATGTTGTCGATGTTCACATGACACCACTAGAGGAGAGACAACATACATCTCATCAAAATATCAAACGAATACCAAATTCACATGAGTATTTATAGCAAGAGTTCTCCCATGTCCTCAGGAACAAACGTAACTACTCACAAATCGTATTCATGTTCATAATCAGAGGGGTATTAATATGCATAAAGGATTTGAACATATGATCTTCCACCGAATAAACCAACAAGCATCAACTACAAGGAGTAATCAACACTACTAGCAGCCCACAAGTACCATTCTGTGGTTTTTAGACAAAGATTGGATACAAGAGATGAACTAGGGTTTGAGATGAGATGGTGCTGGTGAATGTGTTGATGGAGATTGACCCCCTCCCGATGAGAGGATTGATGGTGATGATTTCCCCCTCCCGGAGGGAAGTTTCCCCGGTAGAATTCCTGCTGCCGGCATTCCGCCTCTTCATGTAAACCTTGTGAAATAAGAGAGAATAGGCATAAGTACTGTGACATAATGTGTAATAACAACCCATAATGCAATAGATATCGATATAAAAGCATTATGCAAAATGCACATATCATTTAGCCGCCCAGACCACCGCCGGCGGTACAGCCTGCTGTCGCGTCCCGTGGCCGGCTGTGCTGCCGCGCTGGCTTCACTGACCCACTCTACTCCCAAACGTTGTCCAGGCCATTCCTCTACTCACCAACACCTCCTTTTCTTCACCGACAATGGTAGCCTTACACCGCAACCGAACTAGTGAACCCTCATACTCCCCTCCTTGTGGGCATCCACTGTTGTGTCTTCTCCGGCTCCGGGTCATTCCTTTCGTAATACTCGCCATCGTTCACTGCGTTTGTTCTCGACGCGGCGTGGGCAACTTTGTCAACAAACGATAGTCATCGGATGAGGCATGTACGTGGATTGGCTGACAGTAGGGACCCACATGGCCCATGGCCGCATGCAGCAAGTGCCCCCGTATTATGCGAAAACAACTAATTTCTCCCCCTTACAGGTTTGACCCACCAACTACATCTTCGCACGCAAGGAAGTGCTTCCTTTATTACGCGGAAATAAAAAGTTTCCTCTCCCAGATAGCTGGGACCCACCAGCTTTATTATGATCCTTTTCATGAAAATATAGATTGTACCAAAGATCCTAAATTGTTTTATTTTTATTCTAACTCGAAAAATAAGAAAGAAAAAAACATAAAACATATTCGCACGCAAGGAAGTGCCACCTTGTTACGCGAAAACAAATTGATTCACCTGCTAGCTGGGACCCACCAGATTTGGTGGCTGACTTGTGGGCCTACTAAGTTAACGCGTACGCAGGGCTTTGTCAACTTAGTCAATAAATGATTCTAGCTGCACTGACTGTTTGATGTTAATCCAACGTCCCAGCTGCGTATTCAAACTCTGGTCTTGTTGCTCCAGCCACCCAAACCTGCGCCCGCTAAACCTGCACTCTGGTTTTTTTGCCTCCAATCTCCCATGGCCGGCTGTGCTGCCGCGCAGGCCTCACCGCCCAACCTTACTACTACTGGCCAGGCCTTCCCTCTACTGACCCACACCCCCTATTATTCTCCGGAGATGACAGCCTCAAACCGCAGCCAAAGCAGTCAACCCTCGTACTCCCCTCCGTGTGGGCATCCACTGCTGCGTATTCCTCGGCTCCGGGATGTTCCCTTCCTTGGTCGCGCCGTCGTCCACCAACTTAGTGCTCTCAGGTGATATGGCGTTGTCAACGCGGTCAACAAATGATAGCCATCAGAAGAGGACTGTAAGTGGAGAGGCTGACAGCTGGGTCCATGGCCGCACGCAAGGAAGTGCCTACTTATTACGCGCAAAATAATGATTCCTCCACCTGACACCTCGGACCTACCAGAAGGGCCTCTGTATTTCATGAAAAAAATGTTCCCCATGAGAGCTGGGACCCACCGGCTTTATCTTCGCATGGAAGGAACTGCCTTCTTACCCCCCTGACAGCTGGGACCCACCAGGTTGAAGCGAAGGTAGCGTTATCTGTCTGGTCGCGAACGTGTATGTACATAGCGTTCGATCTGTGTCTTTGCAGCGACGTACCATGGCCGAGTAAGGAGCGACACGTGTTGAAGTATAGGCGCCAACGTAGCATGTCACGCATTCTCGTCTATATCGTGTACATGTACGTATGACCACACTGCAAGATAGTAAATATGGCTACGGGCGGGGTCTTTAACGCGTACAGTGACTAATCCTGTTCATCGAAAGCCAACCGGCTGGGCCGGAACGGAGAAACTGCATCGTGTTCATGGGGAGGCAACGGAATGCGTCGTGTTCATTGGCAGGTAATGGAATGTGTCATTTTCATCAGGAGCCAAACTGGCTTGGATGAACAGTCGAAATGAGGTATGGTGTACCGCAGAACGGAGGAAACGGGCCTTCTGTTCGACCGCGCATGGTCGAAACGGGGTCCTGTTCATCGGGAAGGATATGGAGTACCACAAAACGGAGGAAACAGACTTGTGTTCGACAGCGTACGGTCGAAACGGGGTCCTGTTGATCGGGACGGGTGTGGCATACCGCAAAACAGAGGAAAGGACTAGTGTTGGAGTGCCTAAGTTGGAAACGAGGTCCTGTTGATCAGGAGGGGTGTGGCGTACCACAAAACTGGACTCCATGGGCTACTGTTCATACACCGTCGACTTCCTCCAGCCTCCACCTGCTGTTGTTCATTCACCATCGACTTCCTCCACTAGCTACTGTTCATCCACGGGGTCCTATTCATCCAGCCTCCCTGGCTACTATTCATCCAGCCCTCCATAGGGTCCTGTTCATCCAGCCTCCACTGGCTACAGTTCAACCAACCCTCCACGGGGTCCTGTTCAACCAGCCCCTCCATGGGGTCCTGTTCAACCAGCCCTCCACGTACGGGGTCCATCCACCAGCTACTATTCATCCATCCTCACGCCTCCTCGATCGGGGTCCTGTTCATCCAACGACAACAGCCTCTACTACCATGAGATCCTGCTCATCCAACCCCCACCGGGAATTGTTCATCAAGAGGCAGCATCGATCGGCTTCAGTTAGCAGCAGTACTGAAGGAATCACTCGGGTTCAGTTAACAGCAAGGAATCGAACGGGGTTTAGTAACGTAGCTAGTGCAATCGCTCGGGTTCCGTTAGACCCCAATGCCTCGCTCGGGTTAACATAGAGCACAACGCCTTGCACACACGCACGTACGTGTACGAGAGAAACGCGCAAACCTCTATGAATCGCTTGGCCCCGACCACCCACCGTAGCCAGGAACTCCTAGATATTTCCCTCGCCCTCGCTTCTACCACGGCTTTTTCCGTCATGGACGGCCCAAAGAATGCCATGCAGCTGCGTCTCCGGCCCGCCC